>NW_028196896.1:0-12500 GCF_037176805.1 Vigna unguiculata
AGGAACTGCTATTCTAACACTTCTCGGAGGATTTCATCCGCAAACTCAAAGTTTATGGTTAACTGATATTGCACACCATCATTTGGCTATTGCGTTTATTTTTCTAGTTGCTGGCCATATGTATAGAACTAATTTCGGGATTGGTCACAGTATTAAAGATCTTTTAGAAGCACATACTCCTCCGGGGGGTAGATTGGGGCGTGGGCATAAGGGTCTTTATGATACAATCAATAATTCAATTCATTTTCAATTAGGTCTTGCTCTAGCCTCTTTAGGGGTTATTACTTCCTTGGTAGCACAACACATGTACTCTTTACCTGCTTATGCGTTTATAGCGCAAGACTTTACTACTCAAGCTGCCTTATATACTCATCATCAATATATAGCAGGCTTCATTATGACAGGGGCTTTTGCTCATGGAGCTATCTTTTTTATTAGAGATTATAATCCAGAGCAGAATCAAGATAATGTCTTGGCAAGAATGTTAGACCATAAAGAAGCTATCATATCCCACTTAAGTTGGGCTAGCCTCTTTCTGGGGTTCCATACTCTGGGACTTTATGTCCATAACGATGTCATGCTTGCTTTTGGTACTCCGGAGAAACAAATTTTGATTGAACCTATATTTGCCCAATGGATACAATCTGCTCATGGTAAAACTTCCTATGGGTTCGATATACTTTTATCTTCAACGAACAGTCCGGCGTTCAATGCGGGACGAAGCATATGGTTGCCTGGTTGGTTAAACGCTGTAAATGAGAATAGTAATTCTCTATTCTTAACAATAGGGCCTGGAGACTTCTTGGTTCATCATGCTATTGCTCTTGGTTTACATACAACTACTTTGATTTTAGTAAAAGGTGCTTTGGATGCGCGTGGTTCTAAGTTAATGCCTGATAAAAAAGATTTTGGTTATAGTTTTCCTTGTGATGGCCCGGGACGAGGCGGAACTTGTGATATTTCCGCTTGGGACGCATTTTATTTGGCAGTTTTCTGGATGTTAAATACCATTGGATGGGTTACTTTTTATTGGCATTGGAAACACATTACACTATGGCAGGGTAATATTTCACAGTTTAATGAATCTTCTACCTATTTGATGGGATGGTTAAGAGATTATCTATGGTTGAACTCTTCACAACTTATCAATGGATATAACCCTTTTGGTATGAATAGTTTATCAGTCTGGGCATGGATGTTCTTGTTTGGACATCTTGTTTGGGCTACTGGATTTATGTTCTTAATTTCTTGGCGCGGATATTGGCAGGAATTGATTGAAACTTTGGCATGGGCTCATGAACGTACACCTTTGGCTAATTTGATTCGATGGAGAGATAAACCAGTGGCTCTTTCCATTGTGCAAGCAAGATTGGTTGGACTAGCCCACTTTTCCGTAGGTTATATATTTACTTATGCAGCCTTCTTAATTGCCTCTACATCGGGCAAATTCGGTTAATTGAATTCTTTATTATATATATCTGGCAAGAATCTCATTTCCTTCTATAGGGAAGAGAAGCCACTTATACATCTAGGATCCGACTTCTATCATTGATGCTAATAGCAAATTAACCATTATGGCAAGGAAAAGTGTTATTCAGAGGGAAAAGAAGAGACAAAAATTGGAACAGAAATATCATTTGATTCGCCGATCCTCAAAAAAAGAAATAAGCAAAGTTCCGTCGTTAAGTGAGAAATGGGAAATTCATGGAAAATTAGAATCACTACCGCGTAATAGTGCACCTATACGTCTTCATCGACGTTGTTTTTCGACCGGAAGACCGAGAGCTAATTATCGAGACTTTGGATTATCTGGACACATACTTCGGGAAATGGTTCATGCATGTTTCTTGCCGGGTGCAACAAGATCCAGTTGGTAAGGATTTCCAATTATCTTCATTTTTTTCATTTTATTATCAGCGATCATAGGAGGGTCCCTTTACCGTTATGTATAAATGGTTTATTCTATTTATATAGATATGGTAAAGGGACGCATTCCATCTTTGTTTTTGTTCATTAGTTATCAATTCTTTTCTTTATCGCGGAGTAGAGCAACTTGGTAGCTCGCAAGGCTCATAACCTTGAGGTTACGGGTTCAAATCCCGTCTCCGCAACTTTTTGAATTTGATAAAAAAACAAGGTTTCAAGAAGAAGGGCATTATACGCAGTAAATTCTATGGCATTTTTCATACTATGACTATTAAATACATAGGGCGGATAGCGGGAATCGAACCCGCGTCTTCTCCTTGGCAAAGAGAAATTTTACCATTCGACTATATCCGCGTTTTCATTGTACTTGATATGCGATTCTATTTATACAGAGATGGGCCTGATATTCTATATAGGGATATAGGGATAATGAAAAAGAAATTTAGATAATAGATATTGTCTCCCAAATAAAATATTTTCTATTACTATTCATTTTTATCAAGAATTCCCATTTCTATTATTACATTTCTATTATTATATATGGTTTTTTTCTATATATCTATATAATTGAATTGAAATTATCATTCTATCGAATATTTTGATTTACTTTTTTCTTAAAAAAGTAAGTTCCTATTAATAAAAAATTATATTTATCTATATAGAGATACAGATAGATATTCTATATTATTAAATACTAGACGACGTATAAATAGATTTATAGTATTTCATTTGAATATTCTATTCATATCATATTAATATGAATAGAATATTCAAATGAAATTCAAATTTTTATAGTTCATTTTTTCTATTTTATTTCTTTTAGTTTCACAATGTACCACCATATAAGTATAAGATATAAGATTTTTCCAATAGAAGAAGTTTACTCCCCCTTAGAATGTAATGTGTTATAGTTTTCTTTTTTTTTTTTAGGAACTGATCTATTCCCTTTATGGCTGACAATCCGAAAGAATTCTGAGGGAGGGGTCATTTCATTTTTAATCTAGAATAAAAAGAACTTCAAGAAATGAGAGAATTAAGAATACCCACTAGAAACACTAATCCAATCCATAATGATGTACCGGAAAATAGAACATTTTTGTTATTTGACCAACCTTCAGGAGAAGCAAATACAACAGGTACACTAATCAATAAAATAAATGAAATAGCAATTAATGCAAAAACAGCTAATTGGAAAGCAATAGTCATGTTTCTAATCCTCCAATTTACCAACAAAAGAACTTTACCATTTGATCCCTCAACCCCTGGATGCCTTTCTTAATATTCATTGAAAAAAAAATTTGTAAATGGAAAAACGCAGAAGGGTTTTATCATGAATTCATTGATTTTGTTTATTATCAACCCTTTTGAGGCTTGGATCGAGGATAGTTTTTTTACTTCACAAAAAGGCATGCTGGATTTTGTACCTATATACATACCGATAGAAAACTAAACCAATAAATTCACATTGAATATCTTTCCTATGGGTCGATAAAAGGGTATCAATTCAAATACTCATGGTCTACTCAGTGGAATAAAGATAAAAAAATATATATATTAGCTTTTGGAGAGATGGCTGAGTGGTTGATAGCCCCGGTCTTGAAAACCGGTATAGTTTGAAACAAAGAATTATCGAGGGTTCGAATCCCTCTCTCTCCTTTTTCTCGATGAATAGATTTGTTTATTTTCTTAGTTTCTATCGAATCTTTTTTTCGGACTGGGCTATATATCCTCAACATCCCGAAAAAAAGATTCGATAGAAACTAAGAAAATAGGAAAATAAATTCTTCTTTACGACTCGCTCTACTCAACCAAATATTTATAGTAAAAAAAAGGGATTTCTACTTCATTGGATCTCACGTCTCAATTAAGAGGAGTCATGGAAAGAACAGGTTCAAAATCGCGATCAATTCCTTTTTCAAATCCTGCGGCAGCTGCGCGAGCTCTTCCCGCGTGCCATAAATGGCCTACAAATAGAAAGAATCCTAGAACAAAATGAGAAGTAGCTAACCAACTTCTAGGAGAAACATAATTGACTGCATTAATCTCTGTAGCTACGCCACCCACGGAATTTAATGAACCTAAAGGAGCATGAGTCATATATTCCGCAGAACGACGTTCTTGCCAAGGCTGTATATCTTTTTTCAGTCTACTCAAGTCTAAACCATTAGGACCCCTTAGAGGTTCTAACCAAGGAGCACGCAAATCCCAAAAACGCATAGTTTCTCCGCCAAAAATAACTTCTCCAGTCGGGGAACGCATTAGATATTTACCTAAACCTGTAGGTCCTTGAGCAGATCCTACATTAGCCCCAAGACGTTGGTCTCTAACTAGAAAAGTAAATGCTTGAGCTTGAGAAGCTTCTGGACCAGTGGGCCCATAAAACTCACTAGGATAAGCGGTATTATTAAACCAGACAAAGCAACAAGCAATAAAACCAAAAACAGATAAAGCACCTAAACTATAAGATAAGTAAGCTTCTCCAGACCATACAAGTGCACGCCGAGCCCATGCAAAGGGTTTGGTTAAGATATGCCAGATTCCACCAAGTATACAAATGGAACCCAACCATACATGCCCTCCAATAATATCTTCCAAATCGTCCACACTAACAATCCACCCTTCGCCCCCAAAAGGCGATTTTAATAAATATCCAAATAGAATACTTGGACTAAGGGTCAAATTGGTTATTTTTCTTACATCTCCCCCCCCCGGAGCCCATGTATCATATATACCTCCAAAATAAAGAGCCTTGAATACTAGAAGAAAAGCACCTATACCTAACAAGATTAAGTGAATACCCAAAATTGTAGTCATTTTATTTCTATCTTTCCATACATAACCGAAGAACGGAAAAGATTCTTCAAGAGTCTCAGGTCCCAGAAGTGCATGATAAATACCGCCAAAGCCCAATACTGCAGAGGAAATTAAGTGAAGTACTCCAGACACAAAGTATGGAAAAGTGTCTATAACTTCCCCCCCAGGACCTACTCCCCAACCTAGAGTAGCTAGGTGGGGAAGCAAAATTAAACCTTGTTCATACATGGGCTTCTCGGGTACGAAATGAGCCACTTCAAAAAGGTTCATTGCTCCGGCCCAGAATACTATTAATCCAGCATGGGCTACATGGGCCCCTAATAGTTTACCAGATAAATTGATAAGTCGGGCATTCCCGGCCCACCAAGCGAAACCGGTAGTTTCCTGGTCACGACCAGTTAAAGCTAAAGTTCCATTAAAGAGCGTTTCCACGTGGTAGAACCTCCTCAGGGAATATAAGGTTTTCATGAGGCTGATCTTGAGCTGCCATCCACGCACGAATACCTTCGTTTAAGAGAATATTTTTTGTGTAGAAAGTCTCAAATTCAGGATCTTCCGCTGCGCGGATTTCTTGAGAAACGAAGTCATAAGCACGTAGGTTCAGGGCCAAACCGACTACCCCAAGAGCACTCATCCATAAACCAGTTACTGGTACAAATAACATAAAGAAATGTAACCAACGTTTATTGGAAAAAGCAACCCCAAAGATTTGGGACCAAAAGCGATTAGCAGTAACCATTGAATAAGTTTCTTCAGCTTGGGTTGGGTTAAAAGCACGGAATGTATTTGCGCCATCACCATCTTCAAATAAAGTATTTTCTACGGTTGCACCATGAATAGCGCATAGTAGTGCAGCGCCCAATACACCAGCAACTCCCATCATATGAAATGGGTTTAATGTCCAATTATGAAATCCTTGGAAAAAGAGGATGAATCGAAATATAGCTGCTACACCAAAACTTGGAGCAAAGAACCAACCAGACTGACCCAGTGGATAAATAAGGAATACAGAAACAAAAACAGCAATTGGACCTGAGAATGCGATTGCATTATAAGGTCGCAATTGAACAGATCGAGCAAGTTCAAATTGACGTAACATGAAACCTATTAATCCGAAAGCACCGTGGAGAGCAACAAAAGTCCACAGACCGCCTAACTGACACCAACGGGTAAAATCTCCCTGTGCTTCAGGACCCCACAGTAACAACAAAGAGTGTGCTAAACTATTAGCGGGAGTGGAAACTGCAGCGGTTAAGAAGTTGCAGCCTTCTAAATAAGAACTTGCCAAGCCGTGAGTATACCATGAAGTTACAAAGGTCGTACCTGTAAACCAACCCCCCAAGGCGAAATAGGCGCAAGGAAAGAGTAATAGACCGGACCAACCCACAAAAACGAAACGGTCCCTCCGCAACCAGTCATCCATAATATCAAATAAATCATTTTCATCTTTGGTAAATTTACCAAGAGCTATAGTCATAGCGATCCTCCTATTCAACTACTTCAACCATTTCCCAACACCTCATAGAGCATTTTCAGAGATGGGACGGACCTTGATCATTTATCTCTATTCATTTCTCTCTCTATATATATATAGAATATATAAGTATACTTTCCCTTGTTTTCTAATCGGTTTCGAATAAAAAATCATTTATGGGTCTATTGATATCTAGGGCAAATCCATGAACTCGATGTGGTTATTCCTTATCTATTCTTAAAAATCTTCCAAGTCATCAATCATAAAATCTGCTATGACTCCAAAATCCGATAGAAATTTTTTTTTCAGAACTGTTCAAGAAACAAATGATCCCCTGTTTCACTTCTTATACCTAGCGGATCTTCAGACATATTTCTCTCCTTTCATCAAAGAAACTTATTCTTGAAGTTTGGTTGTGAATTGACTTCTATTTTGTCTAGGAAACTACTGTAGGATCATAGGTTTTCTAAATTTCTATTTCATTTACAGTTTTTTCTTTAGTATTTCATTTTTTTTTATAAATACTATAATAAAAAGAAAAAACTGTAAATGAAAGTTTTTGTCTCATATATATGAATTGCTGGAAAAATATCGTACACATCGATATGAAAAGAAACTATTTGATATGTGAAGACATAATTTAATGTATTTTTCTATTATTTCTATAAGATTCTATCTAATCTTATAGAAATAATAGAAATTTATGGAAAAAAATATGTTTCATTTTAATTTTAAAAAAACTTGTTTGGTGGAACTTGAAATTCGTATTAAGGCCCTTCTGAGTAAAGAAAAGGCATAACCTTTTTTCTTAGTTCAGAAACAAGAAGATTTCATTGGAAATATTCAGAGATTCTTAGGGAGTCTAAACGAAAAAAGTCTTAAAAAGAAAAAAAATTGTTCGAATTGAATCTTTATCAAATTTGAATATCAGAATAGTAGATATAAATATAATTCAACGGGTTAGGTCCACTTACTTTTTTTTATTTTTCCATTATTGAATTTTACACTTTTTCTTTTTTATTACAAATAGAAACTTTTTCAAAATATCAAGAATCTTTTTATTCTTCCTTCAAATAGAAAGACTATTGCTTTTGAAAAAAAAAGTAAAAAGCCCCTTATCGGATTTGAACCGATGACTTACGCCTTACCATGGCGTTACTCTACCACTGAGTTAAAAGGGCCCTTTTTCTTTCTTTCAATTTCTAAATAAGGAACTAGCATGACTAGTACATATATTTGTTACTGTGTATACTTATTCTATAAATTTATATAAATTATTTCTATAAATTTATATAAATTATATAAATTAAATGATATAAATGGGATTAGAATACATGTACATCAATATCTATTATTTGTATAATGACTCATCAAAGAACAAAAAATTGGATTTACCTAGTGAATAGAATATAGTTAAAAAAAAGAATTGATTAAGATTGGATTTGATCCATATCAAATATATTATTTCAAAATGGATTCTTGAAGTCATTCTAATCATAACACTAAATTCTTTTTATTGATACATAAATGTACTCACAAAATAAAATATTTCATCGAAACATTGATAAAATCGAATCATTGATAAAATGGATTCAATATGTTCTGTCCCTAAACCAAATTTTTATTTTTTTATTGAAAAATTCTATTTTCCAAAGTTTTTTTTCTTAGTATTAGATATAAATCTACCTATCGAATCTTAGTATTAGTAATAAATGATAGAAATGAAGTTTTAACCTCTCGTCCTTTGCAACAAACGAATCATTCCTGTGAAGAATTTTCTCTTTATTGGAACATTACTTCTTTTTTTTTCTTATTATGACTGGAATAAAAAAATTTAGAAATATAAATGATTAATAAAAAATTTCTATGGAATTATGAAAGAACGAAAAATATTTTTTTTTATCGAATCATATCATTATATTGACAATTGCAAAAAACTGTTCATACTATGAACGTAGTATAATGGCGGTCGGGCAAGTATGCCCCCATCGTCTAGTGGTTCAGGACATCTCTCTTTCAAGGAGGCAGCGGGGATTCGACTTCCCCTGGGGGTAGGGTGTTACGAAAGGAAGTTGATCAAAAATTTTCAATAAAAACTGAAATGTATTCTTCCTATTGTGCTGGGTCGATGCCCGAGCGGTTAATGGGGACGGACTGTAAATTCGTTGGCAATATGTCTACGCTGGTTCAAATCCAGCTCGGCCCAAGAATTTGCCGATCCACTATGAAATTCTATAACCCATTTATAGTTCTCTGGAAATGACTGATGTGCTATGATACGGAAGAATCAAAATATTAAACATATCTAAGGTTATTTCTTTTTTTTCTGTATTCCATATTTCTTTCCACAAATTCAAAATCTTGTTAATAATCGGTATTCATGTCAAGATCTGTAAGTAGAAAATATAAGGAAAAATTGAAAAAAAAAATATTTTTTTTTCATTGATTCAATTTTCAATCGATTTGTTAATAGAATAAGAATAAGAAACGGATTACGAGTAATTTGTGTCGATCTCACTAAAGTGGATATCGATATACATATCAATATATAAAAAAATGCGCTTTTTTCATTTACAACAAAAAGGTTCGAATCCGAAATAGAAAAAGAAAAGGTTTGACAGAAACGGTCCGTAAAAATATTTATACAGTACACCCCTTTCCCTGGGATTGTAGTTCAATTGGTCAGAGCACCGCCCTGTCAAGGCGGAAGCTGCGGGTTCGAGCCCCGTCAATCCCGTTGGATATAAATCCAAAAAAATAAAAAATAAATTCCTTTTTTGTGTATTTGTAGGGAATCAAATTGATAAACAAAATTTTATTTGGGGCCCCCCCCTGCTTTTTCATTTGTTTCGCCGAAAAAGGAAGGAAAGGGATTTTGGACTTTCATCAAGAATAAATGTTTTTTTGTTTTATTTAGTATGGATAAAAGATCTTCCTATGTTATACTATTTCATGAGTTGATTTGATAGCTCAGATTTTGTGATTCATGATATTGATCCGATTTGATATCATTGAAATCCAATTTATACCATTGTTGAAAGATTGAACATTTCTATGGGATTAAATCCCGAATTTTTTTTTTAGAAATTTAAGAGAAATAGAACATAATAAAGATTATGGAAGTAAATATTCTCGCATTTATTGCTACTGCACTGTTTATTCTAGTTCCTACTGCTTTTTTACTTATAATTTATGTAAAAACGGTAAGTAAAAGTGACTAATTTCACTGAAATATGATTTCTTCATTTTTATGAATGATTTAAAAAAATGATCGTACAATCAGCGTAATCCAGATAGTAGAAATCAATTTGATTTCTACTATCTGAGAATTGCGTCCAATTTTTTTTTTCAGATTCTTTTTACAAACAATTCCGGTATCTTAGGAAAAAAAGGGGGTAAAAAAACAGGAATGGTTATTACACGGTCCGCCATTTTCCATATATATATATATCTATATAACCAGGTTAAGCGTCAGTTCATCGAAATAGAAATTTTAAGAAAAATTTGATTGGAATAGGAATCCATTTCTTCTTCTTTTTGATTCCCTTGTTTTTCTCAAAATAGGAATATGGGAATAATGAAAATATTTGTTTGATTGAAAGAGTATTTTCAATTCCTATAAGATACATAGAATACATTACACTACTAAAATATAATAGAATCAAGATAGATTTTCTATTTGAACTCAATTAATTAGTATTAGTTTAAATGAAATATTTTCATTCAATAGTTTCGAAATTCAAAAATTCAGGTAGAAATCAACAAGGTTACTTGGATCCCTTAACTCAATTTTTAGTATCCCTATAGCCCACTTCTTCCCCATACTACGAGGGAAAGGGAAAATGAAAAAACTACCATTAAAGCAGCCCAAGCAATACTTACTATATCCATGTAAATTTTGTCTCCTATCTCTATAAATATGAAGGAACTATTTCATTATTTTTTCAAATTTTTTATTCTATTCTTTTTTTTGTATTATTCGCTAAAAATACTATACTATAATAGTGGAATTGCTATTACAGAGTCAAAAAAAGGATTCTGGGCTAACATCATTCACGAAAAACAAGAATTCATTCTATTTATTAGTTATTAGAACATCTAAAAAGTTTTTTTTGATTATTTTTAGTAAAATCATAAAACATTAAACATAAAAAAATTATAGGAAGTTATAAGTCAATGAATGTTACTACCAGGTGGGAATATTAAGATTTCTCTTTTATCATTTCCTTAAGGATTTCATAAAAAAAGAATCAAGACAGATTCATTTGCATACTTATACTCTTCTTTCTATTTGAAATAGTCCCTTAAATGTCTCCCAATTCGTTCTCTAAAATAATTAAAAAAACTTTTTTTCTTTTCTATTCGATTTTAGAATCAAAACTTTTTAATTTTATTAGAATATAGAATATGAAAATCTAAAGAATACTTTTTTTGAATATTACGAAAGCGAATTAGCTAAATTAAAGCTATTAAATAGAATTGATCTAAATAAATAATATTGATAAAATGTGGAAGCACTCATAAACTTTAAATTAGTCTGTATAGAAGGTTTTTCTTCTGCCTTTTCTCTACCTAAAAATGGACTTTCCTATCCGACTTATTCTTAATCCAATCTAATAAAAGACCCAGTCAGGAGACAGACACTACAATAGTTGTGTAGTGAACGAACTATCATTTCTAAATTTATGGATTCCTTTTCACTACTAGAATCTTTCCTTGAATTCGAGACAAAAATATTTACAACATTTTTTAAGCTACTGATGCTTATAATTTCGAATCAAACGCAATTCTCAAGACTCCTTTTCCCTCGCTTGCTTCTGTTGGAAAAAAAGTTTTCTAAAAAAACGTAATATAATCTTTCATTTACAGTTTCTTATCGATCAGGCGACACCCGGATTTGAACTGGGGAAAAAGGATTTGCAGTCCCCCGCCTTACCACTCGGCCATGCCGCCAATAAAAATATAGATATGAAGTTTTTGAGAATACTCCCCCCTTTTCTTTCTATTGAAAAATTGAAAAACAATCTTGAGACAAATCGCAACCGTTAACTATTCTTTTATGAATTATTCTTGAATATTTGAATAGAAATTTTTTTTTCTTAATGAGATCAGAAAATAAAAATTGATACATAACCAATCAATATTGCTTTTTTTTTTAACTTTGTTCATTCTAATTATAACAGCAACTTTCAATATATGTAAACCCTAGAATATCAATTTGATCTGTTACACAGATATTATCTAATCGAGTATCTTATCCATATCTATATAGATATAGAATACCAATACTATACGGTATTTTCAAGAAATTATCGTGCTTATTCTTTTTTTACAATTTTCAATAGAAAATTTGTAAAAATTCACACAACATGTTATGTGTTTGTTATCCTGAACAAATATGACTGCAATAAAGTTAGAGACAGATCTATAGCTGCAGTTAAATATATGCATGTTTCAAAAATACAAGCCTTATTACATTACACATAACATACTCTAATCATATTCTCCCCAATTCTCTCCAAAATACTTCACTTCAAAATATATCTTTTCTTGACAATTTCGAATGGATTTTTTTTTGTATCCAATTGAATTTGAATATGTAATATCATAATAATGATAGAAATGAAATGCATTTTTTTAGATTCCTAAAAAAAATATTGAAATGCCCGTAGAAATTTCCAATCCTTTTTTAGATTAGACTTTCGATTCTATCTGTTTGTTTTGTTGCAAATTCCTTCGAAGTTGAGTATCAAATTCTAATATTTCTTTCTCTTTTCATAATAGGTATTTCATACACTAAGAAATATTTGATACACGGGATTAGGTAAGATTTCATGTAATTCAGTATAAAGAATAGAAATTCCAATATTGCTAAATGGATTCATGTGATTTGATGAAGCATGACAGCAAATCGTGGAATATTTTTCGATAAAATTCACGGGGAAATTGAAAATGCTTGGGAGTGAAAATGAAGAAATGTCTACACTACCTGGATTGAATCAGATACAATTTGAAGGGTTTTGTAGGTTCATTGATCGGGGCTTAACAGAAGGGCTTTTTAAGTTTCCAAAAATTGAGGATACAGATCAAGAAATTGAATTTCAATTATTTGCCGAAACATATCAATTATTAGAACCCTTGATAAACGAAAAAGATGCTGTATATGAATCACTTACATATTCTGCTGAATTATATATATCCGCGGGATTAATTTGGAAAAGTAGTAGAGATATACAAAAACAAACTATTTTTGTTGGAAATATTCCTCTAATGAATTCTCTGGGAA
>NW_028196896.1:17500-57500 GCF_037176805.1 Vigna unguiculata
CATAGGAATTGCTAAGAGTAAAATTCGGCAAAAAGAACCGATTGTATGGGAAATACTTCAAGAAGTTATGCAGGGACATCCCGTATTGCTAAATAGAGCACCTACTCTGCATAGATTAGGTATACAGGCATTCCAACCCATTTTAGTAGAGGGGCGTGCTATTTGTTTGCATCCATTAGTTTGTAAGGGATTCAATGCAGACTTTGATGGCGATCAAATGGCTGTTCATGTGCCTTTATCCTTAGAAGCTCAAGCAGAAGCACGTTTACTTATGTTTTCTCATACAAACCTCTTGTCTCCAGCTATCGCGGATCCAATTTCTGTACCAACTCAAGATATGCTTATTGGACTTTACATATTAACGAATGGGAATCGTCGGGGTATTTCTTCAAATAGGTATAATCCACGTAATTGCAGAAATTTGAAAAATGAAAGAATTCCCCAAAAAAACTATAAGTATACGAAAAAAAAAGAACCTTTTTTTTGGAATTCCTATGATGCAATTGGAGCTTATCAACAGAAAAGAATAACCTTCGATAGTCCTTTGTGGCTCCGGTGGCGACTAGATCTACGCATTATTTCGTCAAGAGAAGTTCCTATCGAAGTTCACTATGAATCTTTAGGCACCTATCATGAAATTTATGGGCATTATCTAGTAGTAAGAAGTACAAAAAAACAAATTCGTTCTATTTACATTCGAACCAACGTAGGTCATATTTCTTTTTATCGAGAAATCGAAGAAGCTGTACAAGGTTTTTGCCGAGCCTATTCATATGGTATCTAATCATATAGATGGTTGTATCTAAGATAAACAAATTTATGATACTGGTGTAAATTCAAATCTTCATGATTTAACATTTAACAAGGATCTTAGTTTTTTAATTTCTCAATTTCTACACAAATTAAGATAAAGAAAAGGCAGTTTTTCAATCATTGACTCAAATCCATTGTTGAACTGAATGAATCCCACTGAGTGGAATAGGGAGGTACTTATGGCAGAACGGACCAATCTAATGTTTCACAATAAAGTGATAGGTGGAACTGCCATTAAACGACTTATTAGCAGATTAATAGATCACTTCGGAATGGCATATACATCACATATCCTGGATCAAGTCAAGACTCTGGGATTCCGCCAAGCTACGGCTACATCCATTTCATTAGGAATTGATGACCTTTTAACAATACCTTCGAAAGGATGGCTAGTCCGAGATGCTGAACACCAAAATTTGATTTTGGAAAAACAGCATCATTATGGAAATGTACATGCAGTAGAAAAATTACGCCAATCCATTGAGATATGGTATGCTACAAGTGAATATTTTCGACAAGAAATGAATCCTAATTTTAGAATGACCGATCCTTTTAATCCAGTCCATATAATGTCCTTTTCGGGAGCTAGAGGAAATGCATCTCAAGTACACCAATTAGTAGGTATGAGAGGATTAATGTCGGATCCACAAGGACAAATGATTGATTTACCTATTCAAAGCAATTTACGCGAAGGGCTATCTTTAACAGAATATATAATTTCTTGCTACGGAGCTCGTAAAGGGGTTGTAGATACTGCTGTACGAACATCAGATGCTGGATATCTTACACGTAGACTTGTTGAAGTGGTTCAACATATTGTTATACGTCGAACAGATTGTGGTACCATTCGAGGAATTTCAGTAAATACCCAGAATGAAACGATGCCGGAAAGTAGTTGGACACAAACATTAATTGGTCGTGTATTAGCAGACGATATATACAGAGGTTCACGATGCATTGCCATTAGAAATCAAGATATTGGAATTGGACTTTTCAATCGATTGAAAACCTTTCAAACACAACCAATATCTATACGAACTCCTTTTACCTGTAGGAATACATCTTGGATCTGTCGATTGTGTTATGGTCAAAGTCCTACTCAAGGTCACTTGGTGGAATTAGGAGAAGCTGTAGGTATTATTGCGGGCCAATCCATTGGAGAACCGGGCACTCAATTAACATTAAGAACTTTTCATACTGGCGGAGTATTCACAGGGGGGACTGCCGAACAGGTGCGAGCACCTTATAATGGAAAAATTAAATTCAATGAGGATTTGGTTCATCCTACACGTACACGTCACGGGCATCCTGCTTTTCTATGTTATATAGACTTGTATGTTAGTATTGAAAATGGTGACATTATACATAATGTGACTATTCCACCAAAAAGTTTTCTATTAGTTCAAAATAATCAATATGTAAAATCAGAACAAGTGATTGCCGAGATTCTCGCAGGAACATATACTTTTAATTTAAAAGAAAAAGTTCGAAAACATGTTTATTCTGACTTAGAAGGAGAAATGCATTGGAGTACGGATGTGTATCATGCATCAGAATTTAAATATAGTAATGTCCATATCTTACCAAAAACAAGTCATTTATGGATTTTATCAGGAAAATCAGACAGATCCGCTTCAGTCTCTTTTTCAACCCGAAAAGATCAAGATCAATTGAACATTCATTATCTTTCTACAGGAGAAAGAGATATTTGTAACCATTTAGCAAGTAATAATAAAGTAAGACATAATTTGTTTCGTTTCACTCCTTCTGAAAAAAAAGAAAGAAGGATTTCAGATTATTCAAAAAATAATCAAATCCTATGTAAAGATCATTGTCATTTTACACATCCTGCTATTTTTCACGATACTACGGATTTATTAGCAAAGAGGCGGAGAAATCGATTCATTATTCCATTTCAATTCCAATCGATTCAAGAACGAGACAAAGCACTAATGTTAGATTCCAGTATCTCGATTGAAATACCAATCCATGGTATTTTTCGTAGAAATAGTATTTTTGCTTATTTCGATGATCCTCAATACCGAACACAGAGCTCGGGTATTACTAAATATAGGACTATTGATATAAATTACATTTTTAAAAAAGAGGATTTTTTAATCGAGTATCCAGGAATTCAAGAATTTAAGACAAAATACCAAATTAAAGTAGATCAATTTTTTTTCATTCCCGAAGAAGTGTATATTTTACCAGAATTTTCTTCCATAATGGTACGGAACAATAGTATTATTGAAGTAGATACACCAATCACTGTAAATATAAGAAGTCAAGTAAGCGGGTTGGTTCGATTGGAGAAGAAAAAAAAAAAGATTCAATTAAAAATATTTTCCGGGAATATCTATTTTCCCGGAGAAATGGATAAGATATCCCGGCACAGTGCCATGTTGATACCACCGAGAACGGTAAAAAAAAATTCAAAAGGATCAAAAAAAAAAATGAAAAATTGGATCTATGCTCAATGGATCACAATTATGAAAAAAAAGTATTTTGTTTTGGTTCGACCGGTCATTTTATATGAAATAGAAGATAGGATCAATTTAATCCAATTTTTTTCCCAAGATATGTTACAAGAAAGAGATAATTTGGAACTTCAAATTATTCATTATATTCTTTCTGGAAATGGAAAATCAATTCGGGGAATTTCTAATTCTAATACAAGTATTCAATTAGTTCGGACTTGTTTAGTCTTAAATTGGGATCAAGACAAAAAATTGTCTTCTATCGAAAAAGGGCATGCTTCTTTTGTTGAACTAAGTATAAAAGGTTTGGTTAGATATTTCTTAAAAATGGACTTAGGAAAATCCCATATTTCATATATAAGAAAAAGGAAAGATCCGCTCGGTTCAAGATTTATCTTGGATAATGAGTCGGACTGGACCAACATCAATCCATTTTTTTTTATAGATCCGAGGGAAAAAGTTCAACAATCACTTAGTCAAAATCATGGAACTATTCATATGTTGTTGAATAGAAATGAGAAATGCCGATCTTTAATAATTTTGTCATCATCGAATTGTTTTCAAATACGATCATTCCACGATGGAAAATATTACAATGGGATAAAAGAAGAAATAAATCCAATTCAAAGAGATCCTCTGATTCCAATTCAAAATTCGTTAGGTCCTTTAGGAATAGCCCTTCAAGTTGCCCATTTTTATTTTTACCTTTTAATTACTAATAATCAGATCTCGATAAATAAAAACGGGCAACTTGACAAATTAAAAGAAACTTTTCAAGTATTAAAATATTATTTAATAGACGAAAACGAGATCATTTATAAATCTGATCTATCTAGTAACATCCTTTTAAATCCATTCTATTTGAATTGGCATTTTTTCCATCATAATTATTGTGAAAAAAAAACGTTTCCCATAATAAGTCTTGGTCAATTTATTTGCGAAAATGTATGTATAGTTCAAACGAAAAATGAACCACACCTTAAATCGGGTCAAATTCTAACTGTTCAAATGGATTCTGTAGGAATAAGATCGGCTAACCCTTATTTGGCGACTCCTGGAACAACTGTTCATGGTCATTATGGAGAAATACTTTCTGAAGGAGATATATTAGTTACATTTATATATCAAAAATCGAGATCAGGTGATATAACACAAGGTCTTCCAAAAGTAGAACAGGTATTGGAAGTTCGTTCGATTGATTCAATATCCATAAACCTAGAAAAGAGAGTGGATACTTGGAATGGGCGTATAACAAGAATTCTTGGCATTCCTTGGGGATTCTTCATTAGTGCTGAGCTAACTATAGCGCAAAGTCGTATTTCTTTGGTTAATCAAATTCAAAAAGTTTATCGATCCCAGGGAGTTCACATTCATAATAGACATATAGAAATTATTGTGCGTCAAATAACATCAAAAGTATTGGTTTCAGAAGATGGAATGTCTAATGTTTTTTTGCCTGGCGAACTAATTGGATTGTTGCGGGCCGAACGAGCTGGGCGTTCCTTAGAAGAGTCGATCTGCTATCGAGTTCTATTATTGGGGATAACAAAAACATCTTTGAATACTCAAAGTTTCATATCTGAAGCAAGTTTTCAAGAAACTGCTAGAGTTTTATCAAAAGCCGCTCTCCGGGGTCGCATAGATTGGTTGAAAGGTCTGAAAGAGAACGTTGTTTTAGGGGGAATGATGCCAGTTGGTACTGGATTCAAAAGAATAATATACCGTTCAAAGCAAAGGCAATATAACAAGATTACCCCGGAAACAAAAAAAAGAATTTATGTGATACATCAAAATAATCTAGGATTTAAGAATTCCTAAAATAATGATTCTTAAGGTCGTATTCATCTCCGGTCACTTTATTTTGTATATATTTTGTATAATAAAAGAAACATAATAAATAAACGAATCATATTCAATGAAATAGAAAAAATGGCCCGATCTTTTTTTTATCAACGGCAAATTTTCAGTAGAAGAGAAGGTTCCTTCGGAACACTTATTTTTTTCTATTTCAGTATACTGGGTCTCTTTCTTTCATTTCAAAAAATTGATCTAATTTCTATTTGGAAATGAAAGAAAAGTGTGGGGATAATTATAAATGACAAAAAGATATTGGAACATAATTTTGGAAGAGATGATGGAAGCTGGTGTTCATTTTGGCCACGGTACTAGAAAATGGAATCCTAAAATGTCACCTTATATTTCTGCAAAGCGTAAGGGTATTCATATTACAAATCTTATTAGAACTGCTCGGTTTTTATCAGAATCTTGTGATTTAGTTTTTGATGCAGCAAGTGGGGGAAAACAATTCTTAATTGTTGGTACAAAAAAAAAAGCAGCTGATTCAGTAGCGCGGGCTGCAATAAGAGCTCGGTGTCATTATGTTAATAAAAAATGGCTCGGCGGTATGTTAACGAATTGGTATACTACAAAAACACGACTTCAAAAGTTCAGGGACTTGAGAATGCAACAAAAGACGGGGAGATTTCATAGTTTTCCAAAAAAAGATGCCGCTATATTGAAGAGACAATTAGCTCAATTGGAAACATATCTTGGCGGCATTAAATATATGAAGGGCTTACCAGATATTGTAATAATCGTCGATCAACAAGAAGAATATACGGCTCTTCGAGAATGTATAACTTTGGAAATTCCAACAATTTGTTTAATTGATACAAATAGTGACCCGGACCTCGCTGATATTTCAATTCCAGCTAATGATGATGCTATAGCCTCAATTCGATTAATTCTTAACAAATTAGTTTTTGCAATTTGTGAGGGTCGGTCTAGATATATACGAAATTCTTGATTAATAATAAGATAAAAAATTCTTGAATTTGCTTCGAGGGGTTCATAGATTTATGGAATCGCTTACTATACTAGTAAGAAATTGCACAAAAATGAAAATAGAAAACAAACAAAAATTTTATGTAATTAGTATCGGTATTCAAAATCAAAAATGAAAGTAGACAAATCAAAAGGGAAAGGAGATGTTTGAATAAAAATAATTCCCTTTTTTCAACTTCTTTTTTTAGAGGACAGGACAATATGAATGTTTTATTATGCTCTATCAACACATTAAAAAGATTATACGATATATCTGCTGTGGAAGTAGGTCAACATTTCTATTGGCAAATAGGGGGTTTCCTAGTACATGCCCAAGTACTTATTACTTCTTGGGTTGTAATTGCTATCTTATTGGTTTCAGCCATTCTAGTTATTCGAAATCTGCAAACCATTCCCACTTTCGGTCAGAATTTATTTGAATATGTTCTTGAATTCATTCGAGACGTGAGCAAAACTCAGATTGGAGAAGAATATGGTCCGTGGGTTCCTTTTATTGGAACTTTGTTTCTATTTATTTTTGTTTCTAATTGGTCAGGGGCTCTTTTACCTTGGAAAATCATCCAATTACCTCATGGGGAGTTAGCTGCACCCACAAATGATATAAATACTACCGTTGCATTAGCTTTACTTACATCAGTTGCATATTTCTATGCGGGTCTTTCAAAAAAAGGATTAGCTTATTTTAGTAAATACATCCAACCAACTCCAATCCTTTTACCGATTAACATATTAGAAGATTTCACAAAACCCTTATCCCTTAGTTTTCGACTTTTCGGAAATATATTAGCTGATGAATTAGTAGTTGTTGTTCTTGTTTCTTTAGTACCTTTAGTAGTTCCTATACCTGTCATGTTCCTTGGATTATTCACAAGCGGTATTCAAGCTCTCATTTTTGCTACTTTAGCTGCGGCTTATATAGGTGAATCCATTGAAGGCCATCATTGACTAGTTTTCTCAAAAATAGTCTTTTTTGTTTAGCTTGCCACACATATATTGTGGCTCAATAGAATCTACAAAATAAACATCTATCTATAGATATATAGATAGATATAGATAGATCTATTCGATTAGTATATATTAGTTTGGATATTCAAAAAAAATGAATAGCTAGAATTAGAATTCTGTATGATATTTACGTTTACAATGTGTGATAAAAAGATACTATATAGAATGTTAGTAGATTCTCGTTTGATTCACATTTAATTCAACAATTGATCAAAAGATAATTAAAAACATTTAGATCACCCAATTTCCTATATTTCTTTGAAACATTAATGAAATCGAATGAATTTATTTAGATTGATTGTATCCATATGGGATAAGAGAATAAGAAAAGAGGGAAGGGGAGCTTAAAAAAAAACATGATAAAAAAAATAGAAGTGAGGGGATCAGTCAAGGTTTTTTAGGTTTCAAAGAATGAATTTCAATTTCGATTGAATCTAAAACACAAAGAAAATTAGTTTACAGCATAGAAGAAACCTATGTATATGTGATATGATATTATAGATGAACTAGTTTTATATGAACTAACCATATATCTGAAATAACTAATCTTTTCTATATAAAAAAGGCCTCGCTATTACTGTCAATTTCTATAGGGATAGAAAAGCAAAGTCCTTGCGTTTCAGCTCTAATTGTGAATTGAAAATTAAAAAACTAAAGAAATTGTATAAAAAAACGAAGAATTCAAAGAATGATTCCAAAATTAAGGTAAGAGAAGAACAAAGATTATACAGATTCACCCCCAAAACTATGTAGTTCGAGACGAAAAAAGAAATCTCGAAGTAATTCGTTTAATAACTATTATTTTCAATTTTTAATTCTTATTTTTATTAATTACTTTAACTGAAAAAGTCTTGGTAATTGAAAAATGAAGTCAGAATTTATTAGTCGATTATATCATTAACTATTTCTTTCTTTTATATGTAGGTTACGAGGAAATTCTCATGAATCCAATTATTTCTGCCGCTTCTGTTATTGCTGCTGGATTGGCCGTAGGGCTTGCTTCTATTGGACCTGGGGTTGGTCAAGGCACTGCCGCAGGGCAAGCTGTAGAGGGGATTGCACGACAACCAGAGGCAGAGGGAAAAATACGGGGTACTTTATTACTTAGTCTGGCTTTTATGGAAGCTTTAACAATTTACGGGCTGGTTGTAGCATTAGCACTTTTATTTGCTAATCCTTTTGTTTAATCCTAAAAAGATAAAAATACATATGTGGACTTCCTTTTTCGAATTATATTAATAATTCACTCCTACAATTCTTTATCTGTTCGGATAAGAACACAGGAGAAGGACTAATTGAAAGGTATTCACATACTTATTCACCCTCTTTCTTCTTTTTGTTTAGTCCAATGAACCCCTCTTTTATTTTATTTCTTTTAAGATAATTTTTTGAAAGTGTTCAAACTAGATAGATTTTGCAATTGATAAAAGAACTGGTATCTAATTCTAAGAAGTATCATTCTTTTAGGGAATCTTCCAATTGATTGACCAATCCAAATTATATCAAATTCTATAATTATATATTCCAATTAGATTATTATATTATCTATCTAATAGGAATATTAGAAAGATAATTAGTCTATTCATAAGAGGAGATGAGATCATATGAAAAATATAACCGATTCTTTCCTTTGTTTGGGCTCCTGGCCATCCGCCGGAAGTTTCGTGTTTAATACCGATATTTTAGCAACAAATCCAATAAATCTTAGTGTAGTGTTAGGTCTACTGGTTTTTTTTGGAAAGGGAGTGTGTGCGAGTTGTTTATTTCAAAGAATAAATTGGATTTAACCAAACTGCACTTTTTAGTTTAGTTAGAATTAAGAAAATGTGCAGAATCCCGCGAATTACTTCTGAATTCATTTTCTTTTTTGAATAAATTAAGAAAAATCTTAAAGAACCATAGCATTTCGCGCTTTATTGGTAATCCACTTTGATTCTCTATTTACCAAAAATTTTGGACTATTACCATGGTTAAAAAGAGTTTGAAGTCTATACGCAGTGTAGTACTCTTTCTACCGCTATATTAATACAGAAAGGAAACGGTTTCAAAAAAATTATTCGATTTTTTTTCGATATAAAACACTCATGTCGATAAAAAAAATGGCTTGAATCCTATTTATGGCGAGAAATAAAAAACGGGTGAATTTAAACCTCCCCTTTGTACGATGCGTAATCGATGGATGACCTATGTATAAATTCAAAAGAAGTCTTTGGATTTGAATAAAAAAACAACTTTGTTGACATATATTTGTTTGGTCAAAAGAGTCCTCCGAATATTCTAGTCTTATATTGGTAATTGTTTTCACTTTGAATAGAGAAGAGAGGATAGGCTCATTACATAAAAAATTGGTAAATTTCCGATAAGTAATTGAGTGTGAGAGCCAAATGAATCGAAAGATTCATGTTTGGTTCGGGAAGAGATCATAGACATTTTGAAATGGATGGAAAGAGAGTCTACTTTCATTACGTGATTTATTAGATAATCGAAAACAGAAAATCTGGAGAACTATTCGAAACTCAGAAGAATTACAGGAAAACGCCATTGAACAGCTCGAAAAAGCCCAGGCCCGCTTAAGGAAAGTTGAAACAGAAGCAGATCTGTTTCGGGTGAATGGCTATTCTGAGATCAAACGAGAAAAATTGAATTTAATTAATTCAATTTATACGACTTTGGAACAATTAGAAAATTACAAAAACGAAGCTATTGATTTTGAACAACAAAGAGTTATTAATCAAGTTCGACAGCGGGTTTTACAACAAGCCTTACAGGGAGCTCTAGGAACTCTAAATAGTTGCTTGAACAACGAGTTACATTTACGTACTGTTAGTGCTAATATTGGCATGTTTGGGATGATGAAATAAAAAAATAACTGATTAGGCTTTCTATTATACAATAGAGTATAGGCATCATTTTTTTCTTATAAAAAATAAATTTAAGATATTTTCATGGTAACCATTCGTGCAGATGAAATTAGTAAAATTATCCGTGAACGCATTGAGCAATATAATACAGAAGTAAAAATTGTAAATACTGGTACCAGTACTTCAAGTAGGCGATGGTATTGCTCGTATTTATGGTCTTGATGAAGTAATGGCGGGTGAATTGGTGGAATTTGAAGAAGGTACTATAGGCATTGCTTTGAATTTGGAATCAAAAAATGTTGGTGTTGTATTAATGGGTGATGGTTTGCTGATACAAGAGGGAAGTTCAGTAAAAGCAACAGGAAGAATTGCTCAGATACCTGTAAGTGAAGCTTATTTGAGTCGTGTTATAAATGCCCTGGCTAAACCAATTGACGGTCGAGGAGAAATTTCAGCTTCGGAATCTCGATTAATAGAATCTCCCGCTCCCGGTATTATTTCAAGACGTTCGGTATATGAGCCTCTCCAAACAGGACTTATTGCTATTGATTCGATGATCCCCATAGGACGGGGCCAGCGAGAATTAATTATTGGAGATAGACAAACAGGTAAAACAGCAGTAGCCACAGATACAATTCTCAATCAACAGGGACAAAATGTAATATGTGTTTATGTAGCTGTTGGTCAAAAAGCATCTTCTGTGGCTCAAGTGGTGACTACCTTACAAGAAAGAGGAGCAATGGAATACACTATTGTAGTAGCTGAAACAGCGGATTCTCCAGCTACATTACAATACCTCGCGCCTTATACAGGAGCAGCTCTGGCTGAATATTTTATGTACCGTGAACGTCACACTTTAATCATTTATGACGATCTCTCCAAACAAGCACAGGCTTATCGGCAAATGTCTCTTCTATTACGAAGACCACCAGGTCGCGAAGCTTATCCAGGGGATGTTTTTTATTTACATTCGCGTCTTTTGGAAAGAGCCGCTAAATTAAGTTCTCAGTTAGGCGAAGGAAGTATGACTGCTTTACCAATAGTTGAAACTCAATCGGGAGATGTTTCAGCTTATATTCCTACGAATGTAATTTCCATTACAGATGGCCAAATATTCTTATCGGCCGATCTATTCAATGCTGGAATAAGACCCGCTATTAATGTTGGTATTTCAGTTTCCAGAGTTGGATCGGCGGCTCAAATCAAAGCCATGAAACAAGTAGCTGGTAAATTAAAATTGGAATTAGCACAATTCGCAGAATTAGAAGCTTTTGCACAATTCGCTTCTGATCTAGATAAAGCTACTCAAAATCAATTAGCAAGAGGTCAACGATTGCGCGAGTTGCTTAAACAATCCCAATCAGCTCCTCTTACTGTGGAAGAACAGATAGTAACTATTTATACCGGAACGAATGGTTATCTTGATTCATTAGAAATTGGACAGGTAAGGAAATTTCTTGTTGAGTTACGTGCTTACTTAAAGACGAATAAACCTCAATTCAAAGAAATCATATCTTCTACCAAGACATTCACTGGGGAAGCAGAAGCCCTTTTAAAGGACGCTATTAAAGAACAGATGGAACTCTTTTTATTCCAGGAACAAGTAGAAAAAAATTGATGAATCATTAAATAATTTTGTAATTCAATTTTCCAATTTTTATAATTAGTATCTTTTAATATGTTTTTATTTCATTTGAATATTATATATAATGAATTCGAATCAAAATGTAATAAATCAAAAAAAATAGAAGGACAAGGTTGAAATTAGATATGCAAACAACTTGCGTCCAATAGGATTTGAACCTATACCTAAGGTTTAGAAGACCTCTGTCCTATCCATTAGACAATGGACGCTTCTATTTTATATTTGATTCTTTAACCTTTTTAACTAAACCTTATTAAAAAGATTAAAGAATCAAACAAATATAAAGAATTCTAGAAATTATAAAAATAAAATAAATCAAATATTTAGAATAAAAGAAAAAAAAAATAAAAAAGAAAAATCAATTGAATATAATTGAATATATATAACTAAAACTAAATTAAGAAATGAAAATGAAGAATTGACAAATTCTTTAAGAATTCTAGATTCATTCTCGAAGAAAAAAGATAGATTTAAATAGAATAAAATAGAAGCGGGTAGCGGGAATCGAACCCGCATCGTTAGCTTGGAAGGCTAAGGGTTATAGTCGACGTTGATTCATCATTTTGATTTAACGTCTCTAATTCAAAACTGAACGTGAAACTTTTGTTTCATTCGGCTCCTTTACGGAATGAAGAGATGGACAATAAAAAAAATTGACCCATAACATCTATGTCAGCCTTTTTGTATGAATAGGTTTCAAATATCTTGCTTTTTAGATGATCCCTCTAGAAGAGCAATATTCTAACAATCTATGTTTTTTTTCTAGTTACTTCGTTCTCTATTTCTATTTCAGAAAATCTTTAGGAAAAGAAGAAAATTTCCGTCGAGCTAAAAAAATGTCGATGTCTCTAGTAAACTAAAAGAATCGTTTAATAGCTATTTTGCTTCAATTTTTACTATGCAAAAAAATGGAAGATTTAGTTACGATTAGAAAGAAACTTTGTATATTTCTCTCCATAGATCCTTTAGTAATACTCAAAAAATTCGGATTATAGATCCAATTCCAAAAACTTATGTTTCATAATTTTAAAACTCAATTTGTCAAATTCGATTTGATTCTTCTTGTATACAAATTACAATAATGTATATTATACCGCAAATAATTCATCGAGGGGTATAAAGGAGTCCCTTTAAGTAAAAAATAAAGTTTTTGATCGGCATATGAATCAAATGGGGGATCCCTTAACTTTTGGGGGGTCCTTGAAACGAATCGCACTTTTACCACTAAACTATACCCGCTACAATATCATTATTGTATCTTTTGTTGAACAAAGCAATCAGACAAAATAAAGAAATGGGAGGCATAATATTCTAATAAGTCGAGTATTGACATGTTTCATTAGAGAATCTTCTAATGAAATTTGAAAAACGGGATAATTTTCATTTTTTTATTTTGCTGAAGGTTATATATATATACAATTTACGTTACCAGAAAAAAGAGAGGGAGTAAGAAAAGAGAACATTTTTATATTATCTTATTTTGGTTTTATCTCATAGGAATCTATCCGTATCTCTTATTTTTTTTTTAATTACAAATATTTTTACAAATATTTTTTTTTCGAATAAAATATATTCAAATAAAGAATTTTTCTTCAATATTCATGGGAATAAAAGAAAAAGAGCCCGACTAGGTACTGGCCGGGCTCATTGGCTGTATAAAAAGAAAAAAAGAAAACTAAAATATATAGAATAATAAAAAAAAGATAGATAAGATAAAAAAGAATAAAAAAAAAGCAAGTCTCTTTTTTTTTTAAGCTCCCTTTTTGTTCTTCTTGTTTATGTGATATAACATAAACAAAGTAATTCTTTTTTTTTTCAATTGGGGAGAGATGGCTGAGTGGACTATAGCGTCGGATTGCTAATCCGTTGTACAAATTCTTGTACCGAGGGTTCGAATCCCTCTCTTTCCGTTGATAATTTGGTATTTTTTTTTGAACTTGTTTTTTTTATTTACTAGTTAAAGATGTTAAAATAGAGAAAATCCTAAAAATATTTCAAAATTCCGCACAAGCAAGAAAACACAGAATCCACTTTTTTCTTATTCTATTCTTCACGTCCTGGATTACGTCCTGGATCGTTAGATAGGAATCCGAAGATGAAAAGAGAAACGAAAAAGATCACTACCGTATAAACAAAAAGTTTTAGAGTAAGCATTATGAAATCTCCAAGATAATTAAAAAACGACAAAGAAAGAGAATAGATTCTCTTATATTACAACATATTTTGTTTCTTTTAATACTAAGATACTAAGTTTCTAAAAAATGAAGTTTTTTTAGGATATGAGGAGATATATATATATGAGTTTCGAAAATGAATTGATAGTAAGAGTAGATTATTTTATTACAAATTATCAATAATTCTTTTGACCAAAAATCCTTTTTTTCTGTAATCTAGGTATTCGATTGGTGAGGGGTTCCAATCGAATAATCGGATTAGGTTTTTTCAATTCAAAAAACGTAAATGATGAGAAGGTCCCTTTTTTTCCTATATATTGAAAAATTTCAATATTGGAATCCAGAAGTCACACTGTAAGACTTATCTGATCTTATAAATTGTTAAAATGTTCGAGTTTTAGTTTTCTGAAAAATTCTGAATTTTTTTACGACATTATTCAAATTAAAAATATCATCGAAAACTTACAGCAGCTTGCCAAACAAAAGCTAAAAGAAAAAATAGTACGGGTATTACTGGCATAATATCCACAATTGGATTCAAGAAAGCGTAGGCTTCGGGCAATTTCTCCAAAAAAAAACTACTGGAATAAAGGACGGAGTGAATACAAATACAGATCCAACTAAAGATATTAAGCATAACAAACATTTTGTTCTTTAAAAAAAATAAAAGTTATTTTTGTTTTTTTTTTTTCATTCTAATTTTCAATTTTATTGCATTATATACATAATACAATAAAAAGGAAAATAAAGAGTTATGAATAAAAGTAAAAAAATGAATCAAATAAGATAAGAATCTCGAGAATCCTTCTTTTATTTGAACTTTTCCAGTTTCAAAATATTTTTTATTCTGAAATCAAAAAAATTGAAGAAATCATACTTCCTTCTATATAATATCTTAATTGAATTGTATGTAATGATCAATCAATTTAGTTTTATCCTATCTATCTATATCCATTTATAGATATAGATAGATATGTAGATACGCATATAAAATACTAGTCGCAAAATTTTTTTTTTATAGAAATTTTTGAACTGGAATTGACGAACAACCAATATCAATAATAGTCTTTATTAATGTAAAATGGAAAATGGGGCGTGGCCAAGCGGTAAGGCAACGGGTTTTGGTCCCGCTATTCGGAGGTTCGAATCCTTCCGTCCCAGAGCATATCTATTTAGGATGTATATCATATTTGAATACAGATTGTATCGCATAATTAAAAGGGACCCTCCTTTTTTTGAAAAAAAAAATTATCATTTTTCTACTTTACAAATTATAAAAATAGAATAGAGTAGAAAATATATTGCTAGAATATCAAGTTCATTTTCATTTATGTCTTTACTTTTAAAAAGGTTTTCATTATATATAAGAAAAACCGAAACGTAAAAAAAAGGATAGATTCTTATGTAGCGAATGAATCAATCACTATTCACGATTCGATAATTACATACTGGATCTAAGCTAAGGGAATGTTAGAGTAAAACTTCGTTTGAAACGATGTGGTAAAAAGCAACGTGCGGCTTGAAAGACATGATTAAATTAGGGGTGGATTTTGATATCCGCCATTTTTTCTAGTATTTTACAAACGAACATGATCTTGACTTGACATCATTTGTTCTGTTCCACTAGACCCCTTTTTTTGTTTTTGGGACAGGAAAGGGATTAATGATGTAAATAGTACATGATGGAACTCGAATTTATTCATTTCTCGGGAGCAAGTATCTAAAATTTAATAAATTCTAAAAAGTTAATAAGTCTGTTTATTTTATAAAAATAGAAAGGATCTTATTTCAGCCAGGTTCAAAAAAAATGGTTGAAATTTGTAAAATTGCTTTTTTATCAAAAAGTTTATCCGCAGGAATTAACTTTTTTTATGATTCTTTCAGAGAAAAACAGGTATGTTGCTCCCATTTTTTTAAAAAATTGAAGATTCCCGGAGTAATGTCTAAACCCAAAGATTCAAAGAAAAGCTAAAAAATCAGGGAATTAAGGAAATACCATTTTCAAATTGTATCATCAATTCTATTATCAAAAATTTTAGAAAAAAGAAATGAATGATAAAGAAACGAAATACGGGCAAGAAAGAGGAGTAGAGACCACTCAATAAATGAAATAGCTGCTGCTTGGTTTTCTTTTTAGTTTTTTGAGAATTTTTCAAATTGAGTGTTATGGAGGTACAAATAGGAAGAGTTTTTTTTTTTCAGAAAGAAAATACGAAAGAAAAATACTTCAGTCATTGTTTAATTGATTTGATGATTTTATTGCTCTATTTTACATCATAATTTTCGAAATACATAGAATTTTTGATATTCTCGAGCCGTACGGGGATAAAAATTTCCTGTACGTTTGGAGGGGGGGTATCTATATCTATCCCAAAGAGCTGTTTATCGAATTGTTGCTAAGGGATGTTCGACCCCAAAGAGAGGGAAGATATCTTCAGAAAGTGGATCCTATAAAGAATTAAACCTATTTCAATATTCCTGTTATTCTTTCATTTCCTTGACAAGGGGCGCTTAACCTACAGGAACTGTTCAGCATATTTCAAAAAAGGCAGGTGTTTTTATAGAACTTAGCTCGAATCAACAAACGAAATTCAATTAATGAAATCAAAAAGGGGGTGTAGATTATTTGTATATAGATTTACAAAACTCCCCGCTCTCTTGTTATATTCATACTTCATTTTTTTATTTCTTGTTGTTTATATAGAATCATAGAATGCAATTTTATATAGTCAGACAATTCATGAAATTTTCATAAATCTTCAAAAAAAATGAAAAATTGTATAGAGATAAAAGAGAGAATATAGGAAAAAAAAGAGTAACTAAATATAGTAATTGGACTTTTAAATAGATTCCCCCCTATGAGGTGATTTTTTTATTTCATATTTCTTCTTATTTTATTGTTATTTCTTTTTAATATTGACTCGCTCTTTATTTTTTTCAGTTATTAATTCTAGTTATTTGATTTATATACTTTTTTTTGATAGTAAATAAATGAGATAGAATATTCAAAATGGAATATTTCTATTATTTGATTTTTCATCCAATGACTATACATTTTTTTTTATGGAAATACAGGAAAAAACTCTATGGAAAAATGGTGGTTCAATTCTAAGTTACTTAATAGGAAGTTCGAATACAGGTGTGAATTAAGTAAATCAATGGAGAGTCTTGGTCCTATTGAGAATACCAGTCTAAGCGAAGAACCCAAAATTTTAACTGATATAGATAAAAAAATTCAGAGGTGGGATGATCGTGATAATTCTAGTTATAATTCTTTTGATTATTTAGTAGGTGTCGATAACATACAGGATTTCCTATCTGATAAAACTTTTTTAGTTAGGGATAATAAGAAGAACAGTTATTCCATATATTTAGATATTGAAAATAAAACTTTGGAGATTAACAACAATCATTCTTTTCTAAGGGTTTTTTCTAGCTATCTGAATACTGTTATTAAGAGTGATTACGATCATTCCATGTATGATACTCCTTTTAGTTGGAACAATTATATTAATAGTTGCATTGATAGTTATTTTCATTCTCAAATCTGTGTTGATAGTTGCATTTTTGGTAATATAGTCGAATATAATGACAGTTATTTTTATAGTTACTTTTTAGGTAAGGTCAGAAATTGTAGTGAAAGTGAGAATTCTAGTTTTAGTTTAATAACTAGTACGAATGATACAAATGATAGTGATTCCACTCTAGTAGAAAATTATATGAATCTCCATGAAAGTGAACAATTGACGCATTTGTGGATTGAATGCGAAAATTGTTATGAATTAAATTATAAAAAATTTTGGAAATCAAAAAGGAATATTTGTGAATACTGTGGATATCATTTGAAAATGGACAGTTCAGATAGAATCGAATTTTCGATTGATTCGGGTACTTGGAATCCTATGGATGAAGACATGGTTTCTCTGGATCTCATTGAATTTCATTCAGAAGAAGAACCTTATAAAGATCGTATTGATTCTTATCAAAGAAAAACAGGATTAACTGAGGCTGTTCAAACAGGGACAGGTCAAGTAAATGGTATTCCTGTAGCAATTGGTATTATGGATTTTAAGTTTATGGGAGGTAGCATGGGATCCGTAGTAGGTGAGAAAATCACCCGTTTGGTAGAATATGCTACTAATCAACTTTTACCTCTTATTCTCGTATGTTCGTCCGGAGGAGCGCGTATGCAAGAAGGAAGTTTGAGCTTGATGCAAATGGCTAAAATTTCTTCTGCTTTATATTATTATCAAACAATTCAAAAATTATTCTATGTATCGATACTTACATCTCCTACTACGGGTGGGGTGACAGCTAGTTTTGGCATGTTGGGGGATATCATTATTGGCGAACCAAACGCTTATATTGCATTTGCTGGTAAAAGAGTAATTGAACAAACATTGAATAAGACAGTGCCCGAAGATTCACAAGTAGCTGAATCTTTATTCAATAAGGGTTTAATTGATTCAATCGTACCGCGTAATCTTTTAAAGGGAGTTGTAACTGAGTTATTGCAATTCCATAATTTCTTTTCTTTGACTAAAAAGGAAAGAAATTATGGAATTGAAATACAAAATCAAAACATACAGGATCAAAGTAATAAAATAAAAGAATAATAAAAAAATACTAAGAATCATAAAAGGGTATATTCTGATATATATCGGCTTAGCTATAATCACTAGAATTCCTATATACTAAGTATAAAGATATAGGAATTCTAGTGATTATAGACTGTCTTTTTTAATAAAAATAAGAATAAAAATCGACAAAAATAAAAATAGATATAGTACAAATAGTAAATCGAGGTACCCTTATTTATGATAAACTTTCCTTCCATTTTTGTTCCTTTAGTGGGTCTAGTATTTCCGGCAATTGCAATGGCTTCTTTATTTCTTTATGTTCAAAAAAACAAGATTTTTTAGATACGGCGGTAAGTAGGGAAAAATATTATAGATCTTTTTTTTAGAGCTGGAAGCAATTGGATGAATTCCCCCTAAAGGTTTACATTTCAGTAGCGCCAGTTGATGAAAATTACTTTAGAAACAAGTAAAATTCTGGGGTTTTTTATTCCACAATTATTATTCTTAAAAAGAAAAAGAGGGGGTAATGAATATTTTAAAAAAAAGATCAAAAGAAGTACTGATCTATTCTATAACAGAGTCTCGAAAAATAAGCAATATCTTTTCAGCCTTTATCATTTTTTTAGGTTCATTGGGGTTATTGTTGGTTGCAATTTCCAGTTATCTCGGTATGGGTCTTTTCCTTTTTTCTCAGGAAATTAGTAATTTTCCATTTATTCCACAAGGGGCCGCGATGGCTTTTTATGGAATTGGGGGTCTCTTTATTAGTTTTTATTTGTGGTGGATTATTTTGTGGGATATTGGCGGTGGTTTTGATATCTTCGATAAAAAAAATAAAGAAGAAGTATGTTTTCTTCGTTGGGGATTTCCTGGAAAAAATCGTCGTATTATTCTCAAAATACCTATGAACGAGATTAAATCTATCAGAATAATAACAGGAGTTCAAGAACGAAGTATTTTGACTCGTACTCTTACTTATGAGAGTCTCGTTTATATGGAAACAATAGAACAGGGGTTTATTCCCTTGACTCGTATTGAAGATAATTTGACTCCACTAGAAATTGCAAATAGAGCTGGCGAATTATCTTTTTTTTTAGGTGTACCGCTTCTTTATTGATGAAAATTGGACTTAACTAGAAATAAAATTGCACAAAAAGTTTCAGAATTGTCCTATTTATTTAGTGTACCGATTGAAATATTTTGAAAAAAAACTGTTTTTTGCAAAATATTTCAATTTTTATTTTTATAGATGGGACATTTTTTGATTTCGAAATTTGAATATTATAGTCATAACTCGAAGTGCTCCTTGGTGTATTTCTAAAAAGAATCCTTTTTTCTTCGAATCTTAGCAATTAATATCCTTTCGAAACAATATTTTTTTCTTCATTGGATTGGAATTGACTGTGAATTCTTTCGATTTCTTATTCGATTTATGTATTCTTTTTTCTCAATTAAAGAAGGCAAAGGCTAACTTCCGAAGTTTAAGTAAAAAAAAATGATAAAATACAATCTAAATTTATCTAGAAGCTCTATAACTTGTAATGAAGCTTATACTTGATAGAAAAGTTATTATCATATAGAGTTGACGAAAGAGATGAAGTTAAGTTCATTAAAGACGAAAAATGAAAAAAAAAAAAAGCATTCCCCTTCTATATCTTACATCTATAGTCTTTTTGCCCTGGTGTATCTCTTTCACATTTAAGAAAAGTCTGGAATCTTGGTTTATTAATTGGTGGAATACTAGTCAATCCGAAATTTTCTTGAATGATATTAAAGAAAAGAGTATTCTAAACAAATTCATAGAATTAGAGGAACTGTTTTTCTTAGATGACATGTTAAAGGAATGTCCGAAAACATATATACAAAACCTTCGTACTGGAATTTATAAAGAAACAATCCAATTAATCAAAACACACAATGAAGATCGTATGAATACGATTTTGCACTTCTCCACAAATATAATTTGTTTCTTTATTCTAAGCGGTTATTCTATTCTTGGTAATCAAGAACTTGTTCTTATTAACTCTTTGGTTCGAGAATTTATATATAATTTAAGTGACACAATAAAAGCTTTTTCTATTCTTTTATTAACTGATTTATGTATAGGATTCCATTCAACCCATGGGTGGGAACTACTTTTTGGCTTCGTTTATAAAGATTTTGGATTTGCTCAAAATGATCAAATTATATCCGGTCTTGTGTCCACTTTTCCAGTCATTTTAGATACAATTTTAAAATATTGGATTTTCCGTTATTTAAATCGCATATCTCCATCACTTGTAGTGATTTATCATTCAATGAATGATTGACAGAAAAACCGATTTACTTCAATGAATTTCAAGTTTTTATCTAAAAAAGATAATTTTTCATTTTCCCCTCTTTAAAAAAAAGTTAAATAAAAAAGGGGTTCCCACCTTGGATAGGGAACTATGCGAGTGACCTACCTAATCTTATTGTAGAAATTTTCAGGATCAATGATTAGACCATGCAAACTAGAAATGCTTTTTCTTGTATAAAGGAAGGGATTACCCGATCCATTTCTATATCGGTCATGATATATATAATAATTCGAGCACCCTTTTCAAATGCATATCCAATTTTTGCACAGCAGGGTTATGAAAATCCCCGAGAAGCAACCGGTCGTATTGTCTGTGCCAATTGCCATTTAGCTAATAAGCCCGTGGATATTGAGGTTCCACAAGCGGTACTTCCTGATACTGTATTTGAAGCAGTTGTTCGAATTCCTTATGATATGCAAGTGAAACAAGTTCTAGCTAATGGTAAAAAGGGAACTTTGAATGTGGGGGCTGTTCTTATTTTACCGGAAGGTTTTGAATTGGCACCCCCCGATCGTATTTCGCCTGAGATTAAAGAGAAGATAGGCAATCTGTCTTTTCAAAACTATCGCCCTACAAAAAAAAATATTCTTGTAGTAGGCCCTGTTCCTGGTCAGAAATATAATGAAATCACGTTTCCTATTCTTTCCCCGGATCCCGCTAGTAAAAGAGATATTCATTTCTTAAAATATCCTATATATGTAGGCGGGAACAGGGGAAGGGGCCAGATTTATCTTGACGGGAGCAAGAGTAATAATAATGTTTATAATGCTACAGCAGCAGGTATAGTCAAAAAAATCATACGAAAAGAAAAAGGGGGATACGAAATCACTATAGTAGATGCATTAGATGAGCGTGAAGTGATTGATATTATACCTCCAGGACCAGAACTTCTTGTTTCAGAAGGTGAATCTATCAAACTTGATCAGCCATTAACAAGTAATCCTAATGTCGGTGGATTTGGTCAGGGGGATGCGGAAATAGTACTTCAAGATCCATTACGTGTTCAAGGTCTCTTGTTCTTCTTGGCATCTATTATTTTAGCACAAATCTTTTTAGTTCTTAAGAAGAAACAATTTGAGAAGGTTCAATTGTTCGAAATGAATTTTTAGTTCCGCGTATTTATCAACATATTAAACTCGTAAAAATAACTCAATTTTTTTGATAATTTTTGTAATTATATTCTGTATAATATCTGTATAATAGAAAATATATATATATATTCAAATATCGAAAAGTTACTCTAAGGGGGATTCTTTGTTTTTTCTTTTTTTTTTTTTTCTTTGTCCTTTCCTAGAGTCCGATTCCTATTCCTTCTTGTTTGTGTTGAAATAGAAATATTCTAAAAATATCAATAAAATACTATTTTTGAATCCCTTCCTGAAAAATCCTATATCTTAGTTTCTCTTTTTTCCAACTTAGAATCTTTCTGCCAGATAATCTTTTATGGTATATAAATAATATGTAAAATAATATGTAGTGAACAAATAAAAAAAAAAGAATGAAATGGAATTTTTTGAAACATCGGAAGAAGTAGTCATTTATATGAAAAAAAATTAGAATTCTTAAGAACTCAAGGGGGATCCACTTGCATTCGTCAAAGAAAGAGTGGATCCCTGTTCAGTTCTTACACTTTCATTTCAAAAACCCAAATAGAATACGATTACTACAGAGATGAGCCCAATCCGGAATATGAACCATAAAAGAAAATACCAATTAAACCGATCACAGTAATACCAGTTACAGTACCTATTATCCAAAGAGGAATTCTTCCAGTAGTATCGGCCATTTATCCCACTTTCCTCCACATTTAATCACGTAGTCAGTCATGCTAAAGACATTAACAAACAGTCATAGATAATTATGAAATGATATCCTTCCGAATGGGATAAAAGAATTCTTAATATATATATTATTGACTATTCCTATTTCTTCTATTAATTCTAATTAATTGAAGAAATAATTTGAAAATAAAACAGCAAGTACAAAAATAAGTAATAACCCCCAGTAGAGACTGGTACGATTCAATTCAACATTTTGTTCATTTGGGTTTGATTGTGTCATAGCTCTATAATTCAAATTAAGTTTATCGTTGGATGAATTGCATTGCTGATATTGATCCCAAAAAAGAAACAGTGGGTACCGCTAGTCCGTGAACAGCTAGCCATCGTACTGTAAAAATTGGATAGGTCCTATCTATAGTCATTGGAGCCTCCTAAAAAGATCTACTAAATTCATCAAGTTGTTCCAAAGGATCAAAACGGCCAGTTATTAATGGAATTCCTTGTCGGTTCTCTGTAAAATACTCGTTTGGGCGGGGACTTCCAAATACATCGTAAGCTAGACCTGTACTGACAAATAACCAACCTGCAATGAATAGGGAGGGTATAGTAATGCTATGAATAATCCAGTATCGGATACTGGTAATAATATCAGCAAAAGAACGTTCTCCTGTGCTTCCAGACATCTTGAACTCCACATATTCTTGTACAGTCAAAAGGGGGGGATCGAGTCCATAAAAGACGAGATCAGTAAGGCGAAATTTACTGAAATAGAATCCTTGTTAGATCGTCCATTTTGTACCAACGGTGTCTTTTGAGTATACCGAATCAGTATAGCTATCCTTCTTCTAACAGAGCAATGAAATTTCACAATCAGTGTAAAATTTTAGTACTAGATTTTTTTCTTCTTTTTTCATTGATTGTCTCTATGTAGTCAAAAATCCGATAGAAAATTTTGCAAAGTTTGGGTATATAAAAATTTTTTTTATATTAAATTTTTAGAGTAATAGTATAAAAGGAAGGTTCTTAACATTTCAAATTATTAGTTTTGGATTAGAAACTAAAGATCCATTAAAATCGGAATATGAGAAAAGGGTTTCTAATAATTAATAAAGTAGATAATTCATAAAGTAGATTTTCTATTTTAATAATTCAATTATTGCCAAATCAATAAATATATTTTTTGTGGTTGTTGAAGATCTTTTTTTCTATTTTCTTCTACATTAATTCAAAGTGAAATAAAATGAAATAACAGAGTTATTATTCTTTGTTTGAATATTCATAATTTTTCTTTTCTTTTTCCAATATAAACAGAATTCTATTGGATATCTATAGAATAATACTAAATATTTTCATTAGATCAGTTTACTTAATTCCTGAGTTGATTAAGAAGTATGTTGATTTGAAATCACAGGATGGGTAGATGTAACAGATGAGGAATTTATTTCTAAATTATGTTACTCTATTTCTTTTTTTTTTTTTCGTCTCTAATAATTGAATTTATTGAGGAATTGCCAATTTTGAATTGTATCTTTCAAGTAGGATTTTTTATCTTCTTTTTTCTCTCAAAAATGGAAATTTAGGGAAGTGCTTTATAAACATATGTATAAAAAGAACGAACATATTTCATTTAGTTTCTATATGCCCACTATCACTAGTTATTTCGGTTTTTTACTATCGGTTTTAATTATAACCTCGTCTCTATTTATTGGTCTTAGTAAAATACGACTTATTTGATTTGTAATTTTGAGAGGAATAGTAAATTTTGGTATAAGACATTCTAGAATTCCTTACTATGTCAATTTACAATTCTCGATCGTTGAGATTTATGATCAATACAGATTTATGTTTAAGGCTAGATATTATATTACCTTTCTTTTTACTTTTCGAACAAATAAAAATGATTGAAGTTTTTCTATTTGGAATCGTGTTAGGTTTAATTCCTATTACTTTGGCTGGATTATTTGTAACTGCATATTTACAATACCGACGAGGTGATCAGTTGGATCTTTGATTCATTAATGTCTCTTTTTTTGTGATTCCCTATTTATTTAGTTTAATCCTAATCGACAAGGATAAAATTCAGACTTTCTTTTGAATGTTCAATTATTTCAGTGTAATTATCAGGCGAATAATACTAGAATCACGCTCTGTAGGATTTGAACCTACGACATCGGGTTTTGGAGACCCGCGTTCTGCCGAACTGAACTAAGAGCGTTTTGTTTTCATAAAATTATATGATCCAAATCCATTTTGCATATAGATATTCAGTATGTATGTTCAATTGGAATTCGTCTTCACAGGTTCCCGGTTTATTGCTCATCTCATAGAATATGGAATATTATAGAATACGGAATATCATAGAATAAGTAATTGTTAGGGATAGGGATGACAGGATTTGAACCCGTGACATTTTGTACCCAAAACAAACGCGCTACCAAGCTGCGCTACATCCCTTTTCCATTTGTTTATAGTGTTATTGTAAAGAATCTTTGTCTTGTTTTCCACATTTTTCTCTGTTGATATATATCAACAGAGAAAAAATACTTAAATAATAAAAAGAAAGGAGGATTTGAAATGCGAGATCTAAAAACATATCTTTCCGTGGCACCAGTAGTAAGTACTTTATGGTTCGGGGCTTTGGCGGGTCTATTGATAGAGATCAATCGTTTTTTTCCAGATGCATTGATATTCCCCTTTTTTTAATTTTAGTTATTGACACGGGAAGGGGTGAAGAAGATGAAAGGTCCAATTATATATTAAATATGTGTAATTAACCTACTCTTCTTTTTTTTTTTTTTAGGAAAGATAAAGACGAAAGATTAAATTGGCCTCATTGAAATTCGGAGTGACACTCGGGATCGGGATCTGGTCCAGGCTTCAATGGAATTGAATTATTAATTCAATTCCTATGAAAAAGAAAGTGAAAGCAGAAATCCATAGGTTGGGGCAACAATATCATAAAAAATACTTTAAAAAAACGAAAATACTGGCAATTTGAAACGAAATATAGTTACAGATCCTTGTATTCTTTTTGTACTAGATTCAATTAAATTGGAACGAAATCTTTCATAATTTTTCGAATTCTTCTTTTTTATCTTATCTTAGTTGTTTTCATCTTTTTCTTAGATTCTTAGATTCGAATCCGAAAAGAGTTATAAGTGAATTAAAAACCCAAAGGAGGGTCATGTCCAAGGGTAAAGATATCCGAGTAAGTGTTCTTTTGGAAGGTACTGGTTGTGATAAAAAGAGTCTAAATAAGGAATAAAGCGGTATTTCTAGATAGATTACTAACAAGAATCGACACAATACGCCTAGTCGATTGGAATTGAGAAAATGATGTCCCCGTCGTTATATAACAACATATGCTAAAGAAGAAAAAAAATACAAATCCTTTATTATAATTATATTTATTTAAATCAATGTTATTTTTGGAATAGGAATAAATAAACTATGGAAAAACCTAAGCGACTCTTTATTAAATCCAAGCGATCTTTTCGTAGACGTTTGCCCCCGATTCAATCGGGGGACCGAATTGATTATAAAAACATGGGTTTAATTTGTCGATTTATTAGTGAACAAGGAAAAATATTATCTAGACGTGTAAATAGATTGACCTTAAAACAACAACGATTAATTACTGTTGCTATAAAACAAGCTCGTATTTTATCTTCGTTACCTTTTCTTAATAACGAAAAACAATTTGAAAAAAGCGAGTCGACTGCTAAAATTACTCCTTTAAGAAAAAAAAATAGAAATTAAAAATTCGAAATCCAATTTGAATTTAGATTCGAATTAAACATGGATTGATGTTTTGTTCAAAATTAGGATAATTCCATTTGATTTTTTTGTTGGAATAAAAAAGATAATAGGTAACGAAGAATAATTTTTTAAGCATGGTTGTTTATTTTGATAGCTTTATCGTATGATAAAGCTATCAAAATAAACAAATTTCTAGTCTATACCTTCCTGCAGTAAATAAGGGGTTTTAAGTTTTTATGATATTATCGGCAATCATAAAAAGACAATTCTCTTTTAATATAGCAATTTGTGCAACTATTTTACGATTAAGAAGCAATTGCTTGGTGTATAGACTATTCATTAAATTATTATAAATATAAGATACTTTTTGATTCTCGCGAATTACTGCATTTATTCGACTAATCCATAAACCACGAAAATCTCTTTTTTTCCTATCTCTATCCCGATGAGCCGAAACTAAAGCTTTCAATTTCTGTTGAGTAATAGTTCGGGTAAGTCTTGAATGAGCTCCGCGAAAACTTGATACGAATAAACGAATTTTTGTCCTCCGTTTGTGAGCTATATATCCTCGTTTAATTCTGGTCATTTAATAAATGATATTTTCAGGAATAACTTTTTCATTTTTCAGTTATTCTTTTTTTCTTCCTAGTCTATTAATAACAAAAATGGATTCTTCCGATGTATAAAAAAAAATTCCAACGGCTCTTGCTACTATAACCGCCCCAACCACGATTTTTTATATTAAACATTTAACCTCAAAATCAGAAATTGTATAGATACTAGATATCAAATAAAATAAAAATAGTAAATGAAATAGGACACATATTTTTATAATGAATTGGTGGGTTCCTTCGTTTCTATGATTTTTTTTAGAAATGACCAGGTCCTCTCTATACACCGGAGCCTTTTTATTTTCATTTTTGATTCATTTAATGAATGTTATTGTTAACTTGTACAGTTCACACTCTGTGGCTCTACCCATGCAATATTGAGTAAGTAGGTTTTTTCACAACCAAATCTAATTCTATAGTAACGGTATTTAATTATGAAAATTTGCTGGGTAGCTGACCCTCTTATTCCATTCTTACAAAATCCATCAAAATACATTCATTAAGGACATACTTTATTTTTAATTGAAATAGTATTTTCTCCGCTTAACGGGTAACTTTTTTTTGTTACCGATGGGAAAGTCCTTCTCATATGAAATTGCAAATGTGTATTATTGGTTTTGCACCAATCGAAACCATAAATTTTATACAAGATAGAAGAATGTAAAGAATTATATAATTATATAGAAAAGAATTATATATTAAGTTAAGATAGTGTGAATGTAGTTTTTGCATTCACACTATCTTAACTGATTACCAATACTGAAAAATTTTAATTTGTTTTTTCTTAGTATTTAAGCTGAACGAGTCGCACATACACCCTGGTACACGTTCCTCGACGTTGAGGGCATCCCCGAAGAGCTGGGGATTTTGTGACGTTTCGGATTGGCTGTCTTGTGTTTCTAATAAGTTGTTTCATAGTTGGCATGGTAAGTCGTACTATATATATCTATATTTTTGTATAATGAGCAGGTTTAGATCTATCCTAACCGTGAATTACTTATATTCTATATTCCTTATTTATAGCCTATATTAATTATATATACTATATTAATAGATTAACTCTTAGAGATTTTATTTTAAAATGTAAAGTAAGATAGAGTAAAAAATTAAATTTCCAATCTTGTATTTAATTAGAATAACCTTTGCCACCAATTTTTTATTCAACTGCTACAAGATCTACAATTCCATGAGCTTGGGCTTCTGCTGCTGACATAAAAACATCCCTTTCCATGTCTTCCGATATAACCCATAAAGGTTTGCCCGTTCTTTGTACATAAACCCTTGTGATAGTTTCACGCATTTTCAGTAGCTCTTCCGCTTCCAGGACAAATTCTCCCGCTTGTGCCTCATAAAAAGAACTAGCAGGTTGGTGGATCATTACCCTGATTATATCACTTAAGTAGTATTTCCCTTATCTTGATAAATCTTTTTAGAATTCTTTTTACTATATTGGTAGATTGCTAAAGATTGTCTTTATTCCCAAAATAAAGGTAACAGAAAAGGGACAAAGACAAATAAGATAAAGGGCAAAAAGTATATTCAATAACCGTACAAGCATTTTCTGCGTATTGATGCATACGGCTTTTGTACTTATGCAATTCATTTTTTCCTCTATGGATAGAGTAGAGTATTTTCTTCGATGAATTTTGTTTCTACATTTACAAATTTCTTTTTTTCTATCAAAGAAAAAAGAAGTACAAAATCTACTAGGTCTTTTGGATCCGGATCCTTAAATAATAAACAATAGAATAACCAACTTTCTTTTTGAATCTATTTTTAAATACTACGATGGTTCCGTTGTTTTTTATATCATTTTGGTATTCAACAATCCAAAAGTTTCTTTTTTTTTTCATATATTAAGTTTTCTTCTGATTCAAATAAAAATTGTTACAAGCTTTCTGGTATGAAAAAAAACAAAAAAGTATGCGACACTACTAAAATGAAACTAGGTTTCTTATAGATCAGATAAAATGGAAAATACCCTCTTTTTCATACTACTCTTTCTATATATAATTAAATGATTCAAAAAAATTGCATATGGAATTCAAAATACCATGCTATTATTACTTTGGTTTTTATGGCGAAGGTATAGTATATATAGATAGATATCTATTCTATATATTCTCAAAGAAAAGAATCATTGGCGCCAAGCGTGAGGAAATGCAAGACGTTTGGTAATTGTGCCTCCTGCCAAAAGAAAGGATCCCATTGAAGCAGCTAATCCCAGACATACTGTCTGTACATCTGGTTGTACAAATTGCATAGTATCATAAATAGCTATTCCAGGTATTACCCACCCCCCCGGAGAGTTTATAAACAGAGACAATTCTTTATTCTCTTTCTCTATGCTCAGATATATCATAATACTAATAAGTTGATTCGATATTTCACTATCAACATCTTGACCTAAAAAAAGTAATCTTTCTCGATAAAGTCGATTGATTAGGATTCCATTTTTTCCTTAAAAGCCGTACATGCACCTTTTGATGCATACAGTTCATCAAAAATTATATAAGCAAAAAAGGAATCAATGTGTCGATTTTAATCTTTCTCTTTTTCTAATGGATTTCTTCGAACTAAAAAAAAAGAAGAATATACTTAATTTAGTGAACTATCTTCTCATTGATGTATTGCTTTCATCGAGATCGAAGCCGAATCACAATGTAATTTTCTTGTTTCTGAATGGACTTTTTCAATTCTTTTAGGTTTCTTTTCTACTCTGAGTAAAGATCTGCCCGATTTGGATTTGCACATATAGAACAAATAGTCCAAAACTATGTATTTTTGTTAGAACTTCTTCCTTTTCTGAATTTATTAATGTTTTTTGTAAAATACAATATATAGATATGATAGAAGTAGTGATCGTAGAAATATTACCAATTGGTTTTTTCTACACAGAGCCTGGGTACTTGATTTTATTGGTCCAATTAAGCCAACCATAAATTATTCATAATTTCGAGTAATAATCTGGAAATTTTATCTAAAAATGAAAAAATCGATAGAATAGTACTTCATTACACTTCACGCTCCCCATTTTTTTATCTTTATGATTTCATCATTCTCTTTTGGGGGTGAAAGCGGGGATATCTCGATCGGGGGAGAAAACGGGTAAATCCCATATAACCTACTATATCTGACAAGTCGCACTATATATCAACCCAAGATGCATCTTTATCCCCGGGGGTTCGAAAGGGTACTCTTGGAACACCAATGGGCATAAAATGGACAAATAATAAAGTCATATATCTCACTTTAGTGTGGAAACGTAAGAATTAGCTTATCGTGTTAAAAAAGATTTACTTGATTTTATATTAATATTGCTTTTTTTTATAAAAAAGAAGACTAAATAAAGTCGAGTTGTTATAAATGGGTCATTGGGGTGATAAGCGAATATGTCTGCATTTACTTATTTAAATAGTCATAGAGAAAGTTGTCAACCCCTTTCGTCTCCCCACCATTGCGTATTGTTACTTATCCGGTATAGAATAAATCTGTTTCTTTGATTTCGACAAATATGATTGTTCCATTTTCCAAGAGAATCTACTGAAAGGCTATATTCATTTTTTTCCAGTGCAATAAAGTTACATAGTGTCTATTTTTTGTTGAAGGGGTATTTTTTCATGGGTTTACCTTGGTATCGTGTTCATACTGTTGTTTTAAATGATCCGGGCCGTTTGCTTTCTGTTCATATAATGCACACAGCTCTAGTTGCTGGTTGGGCCGGTTCGATGGCTCTATATGAATTAGCAGTTTTTGATCCCTCTGATCCTGTTCTTGATCCAATGTGGAGACAGGGTATGTTCGTTATACCTTTCATGACTCGTTTAGGAATAACTAATTCGTGGGGCGGTTGGAATATCACAGGAGGGGCTATAACGAATCCGGGTATTTGGAGTTACGAAGGTGTGGCCGGAGCACATATAGTGTTTTCAGGCTTGTGCTTTTTAGCGGCTATTTGGCATTGGGTTTATTGGGATCTAGAAATCTTTTGTGATGAACGTACTGGAAAACCTTCTTTGGATTTGCCAAAAATTTTTGGAATTCATTTATTTCTTGCAGGGGTGGCTTGTTTTGGTTTTGGCGCATTTCATGTAACAGGATTGTATGGTCCCGGAATATGGGTGTCTGATCCTTATGGACTAACTGGAAGGATACAATCCGTAAATCCCGCGTGGGGTGTGGAAGGTTTTGATCCTTTTGTTCCGGGGGGGATAGCTTCTCATCATATTGCGGCAGGAACGTTGGGCATATTAGCGGGTCTTTTCCATCTTAGTGTGCGTCCACCCCAACGTCTGTATAAAGGATTACGTATGGGAAATATTGAAACTGTCCTTTCTAGCAGTATTGCTGCTGTCTTTTTTGCAGCTTTTGTCGTTGCTGGAACTATGTGGTATGGTTCAGCAACAACCCCCATTGAATTATTTGGTCCTACTCGGTATCAATGGGATCAGGGATACTTCCAGCAAGAAATATATCGAAGAGTTGGTGCTGGGCTAGCCGAAAATCAAAATTTATCAGAAGCTTGGTCTAAAATTCCTGAAAAATTAGCTTTTTATGATTACATCGGAAATAATCCAGCAAAAGGGGGGTTATTTAGAGCTGGTTCAATGGACAATGGAGATGGAATAGCCGTCGGTTGGTTAGGACATCCCATTTTTCGAGATAAAGAAGGACATGAGCTTTTTGTACGTCGTATGCCTACTTTTTTTGAAACATTTCCAGTTGTTTTAGTAGATGGGGACGGAATTGTTAGAGCCGATGTTCCTTTTCGAAGAGCAGAATCGAAATATAGTGTCGAACAAGTAGGTGTAACTGTTGAGTTCTATGGTGGTGAGCTTAATGGAGTAAGTTATAGTGATCCCGCTACTGTGAAAAAATATGCTAGACGTGCTCAATTGGGGGAAATTTTTGAATTAGATCGTGCTACTTTGAAATCAGATGGTGTTTTTCGTAGCAGTCCAAGGGGTTGGTTTACTTTTGGGCATGCTTCATTTGCTCTGCTATTCTTTTTCGGGCACATTTGGCATGGTTCTAGAACTTTGTTCAGAGATGTTTTTGCTGGTATCGACCCAGATTTAGATGCTCAAGTAGAATTTGGAGCATTCCAAAAACTTGGAGATCCAACTACAAGAAGACAGGTAGTATAACATTCTTTTGTTCTTTTCTACTTTTTTATAATTTTGAATTTCATATAAAGAACTAGATAAATCTTGATTGGAATCATTGCATTTATTCTTTTTTTTCTTTTCGAAAAGAGCCCCACCCCAAGAAACAGGTATGAAAGCTATAATTGTAAACCACGATTAAATTTATGGAAGCTTTGGTTTATACATTCCTCTTAGTCTCAACTTTAGGAATTATTTTTTTCGCGATTTTTTTTAGAGAACCTCCTAAAGTTCCGACGAAAAAGGTCAAATAATTTTTTATTATCTTAATTGAAGTAATGAGCCCCCAATAGGGAGGGCGCATTACTTCAACTAGTCCCCATGTTCTTCAAATGGATCTCTTAGTTGTTGGGAGGGTTGCCCAAAGGCAGTATATAAGGCATACCCAGTAAAACTTACAAGTAAACCAGATATAGAGATGGCAATTAGAGTTGCTGTTTCCATTATTTTAATTCTAAAGTTTCCAGATCACAATAGATCTATAGGATAAGATCCTTATATTTACAGCGGAATGGTATACAAAGTCAACAGATCTAAATGAATAAAAAAGAGTATTTATGGCTACGCAAACCGTTGAGGATAATTCTAGATCTGGTCCAAGACGAACTGTTGTAGGGAATTTATTGAAACCTTTAAATTCAGAATATGGTAAAGTAGCCCCGGGGTGGGGAACTACTCCTTTGATGGGTGTTGCAATGGCTCTATTTGCGATATTTCTATCTATTATTTTGGAGATTTATAATTCGTCCATTTTATTGGACGGAATTTCTATCAATTAGATTCACAAGAATCGAGTAATTAGTTTATAGAAAGTGAAGCCTTTAGGTTTCTTATTGTTTCTTAGTCTATTCCATGTTGATGTGGTAGTTTGATCGTAGAATTTCTTTGTTTCTGTATTTCCGGAATATGAGTGTGTGACTTGTTTTAATTGGTCCTATTGAAAGTACAGAACATAAAATGGGTCTGTCATCTTGATATAGATGGTTTTATTCCGTCAGATATTTAATCTAGTATCTGGAGCACGGAATATAGAAAATAGATTCTAAAAATCTTAATACTATGATTCATACTAAATATTTAGACCTCGCAACTGGATTTAAAAACCTTTTCAAAGAGTTCTAAAAATATATTGAAAAATTTTGATTCTTTCAAGCTTCTCCAGTTTGTCTTTATTTTGAGCAAAGGACAAACCTTTCCTTGAATTTTTTCATTATATTTTATCTATTCATTGAAGAAGTGATGATCCAGCAATTCTTACTCAGGGAATTTTTGGACTTCGATTAAAAATTGTTTTGAATCATCGTGGTTCTAGTATGAATCTGAGGTTTTTTTTATTCATTCATATGGTCCTAACAAGAGAATCCTTATCAATAATAAAAATTCAAGAATAAAGAAGACAGCAGTAAATTCACATTATACAAATAAAAAGAAGTAAAGAATATTCAAGAGGCCTTAAAAGATCACGATAAAGACGGGTGCGCCGACTTGATATTTTGGCATTATAACAAAAAAGAATAGCTTTCGGATTTTTATTTCTTTTTTATCGTAAGAGAAAATTAGAATCATAGGATTAAATAAAGCAGTTTCAAACTTTCTATTACGGATATCTGTTTTTGTTACAATCAATATTTGGGTATTTTTGTTTGAGCCGTACGAGATGAAATTCGCATATACGGTTCTCTGGGGGGGTTCCTTTGGGTTACCTATCTCAATAAAGTTTATGATTGGTTCGAAGAACGTCTTGAAATTCAGGCGATTGCCGATGATATAACCAGTAAATATGTTCCGCCTCATGTGAACATATTTTATTGTTTAGGGGGAATTACACTTACTTGTTTTTTAGTCCAAGTAGCAACAGGATTTGCTATGACTTTTTATTATCGCCCAACCGTTACTGAAGCTTTTGCTTCTGTTCAATATATAATGACTGAAGCTAATTTTGGTTGGTTAATCCGATCAGTTCATCGATGGTCGGCAAGTATGATGGTCTTAATGATGATTCTACACGTATTTCGTGTGTATCTTACAGGTGGTTTTAAAAAACCTCGCGAATTAACTTGGGTTACGGGTGTAGTTTTGGCTGTATTAACTGCATCTTTTGGTGTAACTGGTTATTCCTTACCTTGGGATCAAATTGGTTATTGGGCAGTAAAAATAGTAACAGGCGTACCCGAAGCTATTCCTGTAATAGGATCGTCTTTGGTAGAATTATTACGCGGAAGTTCCAGTGTGGGCCAATCTACCTTAACTCGTTTTTATAGTTTGCATACTTTTGTATTACCTCTTCTTACTGCTGTATTTATGTTAATGCACTTTTCAATGATACGTAAGCAAGGCATTTCTGGTCCTTTATAGTGAATATGGGTCATAGATATTTGTAATCACTTCATTATCATTTTGTATTTTGGGGAGGATTTTTTTTCATTGCTACAATTATGGATTATAAAACAAAATAAAACATGTATTTAGATATTTTTCTTCAACTTAACAAAAATTGAATTTTTTTTACATACAAAAATAGTTGAAGGGAATTCTCCAAAAAAAATGGATTATGGGAGTGTGTGACTTGAACTATTTATTTGGCCGCGCAGATATATGACTTTATCTTATCTGCCACATTATAATTTACAATTAAATGTGTCTTTTTTCCAACCACCAAGCAAGGCTCTTACAGAGAGGGTAGGCTGGTTTTACTTGAAGAGAATCTTTTCTATGATCAGACTCGATTTTATTCTGCATCAACAGGCTCCATAAGATCCAGTAAAAGAAGTGATGTGATATAGTCTGAATTCTATATAGTATGACAACGCATTCATTTCCTATGCATTGATTTGATTTCTGATACTATTGGAGTGAACAAAGTAGATCTAAAGAACAACGCAAGTTAGGTTATATTAGTAACAAGTAAATTCTTTGTACATAAAAAGTATCAAGATTTTTTTTTGATAGGATAACAATTGCAAAGTTTGAGATCACCCAGAAAGCATTATCAACTTGAAAAGTCTACTCGGGTATTGAGCGTTTACTAAAATTTACTTAAAAAGAACTTAATTTTTTTTTCAATAAAAAATGGTAACTTTGGAAAAAGAGAATAGAATCAAGTTTCTTTTATTATTTAGAATCTTCATATATGTGTGGATAACACATACATTTTTTTCTAGTTTATTCTATAGATACAGTTGAAGAAAAATTTGATTAGTGCTCGAGCCGGATGATGAAAAATTATCATATCCGGTTCTTTTGGAGGATGGATCTATAAGAATTCACCTATCCCAATAACAAAAAAACCTGACTTGAATGATCCTGTATTAAGAGCTAAATTGGCTAAGGGAATGGGTCATAATTATTATGGAGAACCCGCATGGCCTAACGATCTTTTATATATTTTTCCAGTAGTAATTCTAGGTACTATTGCCTGTAACGTAGGCTTAGCGGTTCTAGAACCATCCATGATTGGGGAACCTGCGGATCCTTTTGCAACTCCTTTGGAAATACTACCTGAATGGTATTTTTTTCCCGTATTTCAAATACTTCGTACAGTGCCCAATAAGTTATTGGGCGTTCTTTTAATGGTTTCGGTACCTACGGGATTATTAACAGTACCCTTTTTGGAGAATGTTAATAAATTCCAAAATCCATTTCGCCGCCCAGTAGCAACTACCATCTTTTTGATTGGTACTGTAGTTGCCCTTTGGTTAGGTATTGGAGCAACATTACCTATTGAGAAATCCCTAACGTTAGGTCTTTTTTAAAATTATAAGATTGGTTTCATTTTGAATTCATTTTGAAATAAAATATCATGACATCTGTATTGTATATCTAGGGAGAATTCTTTCTGAACCTACTAATCCCTAGATACATCTATTCCTTTTTAGATATATTCTGACCATTAGGATTTGTTCTAAATATTTAAATTACATATTTTGACCTTTCATTTTGAGTTTAGAAAAAAAATCAATTTGAAAAAATCCTATGTCAATAGATTTCAATTTTATGCAAAATACTTTTGTATTTTTAAAATGTCCAATATAGATTTTCCATCTTCTACGCGAAAATGTTCAAATTTCAGAAGGTCTTCTTGACTGTTATTCAAAAGTTCTAATAATGTATGAATATTGGATCTTTTGAGACAATTATAGATCCTGGGAGGTAATTCTAATTGGTCAATAAAAATAGATTTCAATGCTATTTCTTTTTTATTTTTCCTTAGTTTATCTTTAACCAATATATCATGAAAAGTAAAAAGGGGCAAAGTCACTTTGTCTTGATTTTTTTCTAAATGAAAGTTATCTTCTTCTGCGTGTAAAAAGGGAAGAAATAAATCAATCAAATTTTGGGAGGCTTCATAAAGGGCTTCCTTAGGAGTTAAACTTCCGTTTGTCCATATCTCCAGAAAAAGTATTTCTTGTTTTTCATTCCCATTGACATAAGAATGAATACTATAATTTACATTTCGAACAGGCATGAATCTAGCATCTATATCATAACTTCCGTCTTGAAAGTTTTTTAATGTTTTTATACGATACCCACGATTTCTCTCAATTTTTAATTCAATACACAAATTAACAGGTTCTGTTACGTTGGCTATATGTTGTCTATTATCAACGATTTCCACCGAGGGTGGTAAAATGATGTCTTGAGCGGTTATATATCCAGGACCTTTGAAAGAAATCCATGCGTCCTGTGTTCCATACATATTACTTTTCAATACAATTTTTTTCAAATTCATGAAAATTTCATGTACTGATTCTTCAATACCTATTATGGTAGAATATTCATGTGGTATTTTCTCTGATTTTACACGTGTGATACATGTTCCCTCTATTTCTCCGAGTAAAATTCTTCGGATTGCAATGCCTATTGTATCGGCTTGACCTTTCATAAGTGGGGACAGAATAAAGCGTCCATAATAAAGACGCTTACTGTCTATTCGTGATTCAACACATTTCCATTGTAGTGTCCGAGTAGAGACTCTTAATTTCTCTTGAACCATAGTAATTATTTTGATAAAACTCTTGACTTGTTTTTTTCTCTTGAACTATTTTTAATGTTTATTTTTAGTTTTATACACGTCTTTTTTTAGGAGACCTACATCCATTATGTGGCATAGGAGTTACATCTCGTATAAAATTTAATAGTATACCACTTCTACGAATAGCTCTTAATGCTGCATCTCTTCCGAGGCCAGGCCCTTTTATCATGATTTCTGCTCGTTGCATGCCTTGATCCGATACTGTTCGAATAGCATTTCCTGCTGCAGTTTGAGCGGCAAAAGGTGTTCCCCTTCGTGTACCCTTGAATCCACAAGTACCCGCGGAGGACCAAGAAATCACCCGACCTCGTACATCTGTAATAGTCACAATAGTATTGTTGAAACTAGCTTGAACATGAATAATTCCCTTTGGTATTTTACGAGTATAATTACGCGAACCAATACGTACATTTTTACGTGAACCTTTTTTAGGTATAGATTTTGCCATATTCGATTATTTCAATACAATATTTCATTAAAAAAAAAAAAATAAGATAGATCTAGGGTATGGAGATATCCATTTCATGTCAAAAACGGATCCTTTTCCAATTCTTTTCGAATTTGATATTCGATTTTTTCTATATTCTTTTTATTTGCTTTTGATTAATATCAAATACAATTTTTGAAATCAAAGTTAAAAGTTGAAATATCAATAATATTTAAAAAATGGATTTTTCATTTTCATAGAATAATATATATTCTAGATAATTTTATAATTTTCTCTCTTTTTTTATCTAGTCTATTTTTTTAGAAAGCTTCTGTTTGTTCAAATATTATCCTTGTCTTTGTTTATGTTTTGGATTGAAACAAATTACTATAATTCGTCCTCGTCTTCGAATCAATCGACATTTTTCACAAATTTTACGAACCGAGGCGTTTATTTTCATATTTTACATTCCTTAATTAGTTAATCCAAAATTGTGGAAGAAAATAAAGGTTCCTTACATTTTGAACGTCTATTTGAACGTCTATTAGTGGCTTTCTCAATAAAATAGAAAATAAAGTTGAGATTAAAAAACATCCTAATTCAATTGAGTGACTTCTCTTTTTTATTTTCTTATCGTATGTCCAGAAAAAGTATTGGAAACATATTCTAGAATAGAAATAAAAATCCAATTTGCATTAATTGTATATAAACCTTAAACCCCGGGCAAATAATTTATGGATAAGTTATTCATTTAGTAATTAAATCTTCGTGAATTTCCCTTTTTTTTACAATTCCAGTGAAATCCCTTCTTACATTCATCAATAAATATATCTATCTAAAAAAAATAGATATATTTCTATCTATGAGGGATGAAGTTCTATTAGAAACTTGCGTTTTATCTCTCTTTTTTTTTTTTACATAAATGAAATGGATACAAGTTTCTCATCGAATTCGGATATTAGAAAGATTACCATATATAACATAAAACTTCGCCGCCGATTTTTTCTAATCGAGCCTCTCGATCTGTCATTATACCTCTAGAAGTTGAAAGAATGACAATCCCCATGCCTCCTAAAATTCGAGGGATTTGTTGATAATTGTAATATATTCGTAGACCAGGTGTACTTATTCGTTTTAAATTGAAAAAACTTTTATATGATTCTTTTCTATTTCTTCGATACCGTAGAGTTAAAACTAAAAAATATTTGTCGTTTTCTCTATGTTTTCTGATGTTTTCAACAAAACCCTCTCGTAAAAGTATTTTTACAGTTTTTTCTGTAATGTTAGTAAAAGGTAATTGAACCATTCCTTTTTTATTCATGTCAGCATTTCGTATATAGGTTATTATGTTGGCGATAGTGTCCTTCCCCATGGTAAACGAAAAAAATTGTTGCCTCTTACTTTTTATATAATCAACATACTCCTTACATAAAATGATATTTCTTATTTGTGTATTTTTTATCTATAGATAGATCTTTATAACTCATTATAGCTCATTGACTAAGTTCGTTGAAATTTCTATTGTGACTATCATCGACTATTGTAAAATAAACAATTCAAAAAATCGAATAAAAGAAGATATTCAACTAAAGCAAATAGAAAATTCAAATAGAAATTCAAGTATCATAATGTTTTATTTATGTACAAATCACATCAATTACTATTTGTACTGTGTGTTGTAAATAAAATAGACATGAACCTTTTTTTTTGATTTGACCAAAAGACAAGGCTTCTGTATAGAGGTTCTTCTTTATCATAAGAGTCTATTTTGACAAATCAATAAAATATTGAATTGATTGAATTCTTCATTAAAAAAGAATTTTATTATTATTATGAATTATTGAATTCATTTAATGAATTCTAAAAGAAATGAGTTGAACTTCATTTTACTAAGAATTCAATTTTGTAATATTTCTTTATGCATTACTATTTAAAAATGGATGTTCAAATTAACGTTAACGACGAGATCTATTATCATTTTTCGCATGTCCTCGGAAGTTTAGAGTAGGTGAAAATTCTCCTAATTTATGGCCTACCATACGATCTGTTATATAAATAGGTAAATGTTCTTTTCCATTATGGATAGCAATGGTATGGCCAATCATTGTAGGTATAAGGGTAGATGCTCTGGACCAAGTTAATATTATATCTTTTTCCGCTTTTGTGTTAAGCTTCTTTATTTTTCTTAATAAATGATTCGCTACAAAAGGATTTTTTTTTAGTGAACGCGTCACAGTTAATTACTCCTTTTTCTTGTAAAGACGAAGAAACAATTTCTATTTTCTCTACTATTTAGTACGACGACGAAGAATCAAATTATCACTATATTTCTTCCTTTTTCTACTTCTTCTTCCAAGTGCAGGAAAACCCCAAGGAGTTGCGGGTTTTTTTCTACCAATGGGGGCCCTCCCTTCACCACCCCCATGCGGATGGTCTACAGGGTTCATAACTACTCCTCTTACTATAGGACGTTTACCTAGCCAACAT
>NW_028196896.1:60000-65000 GCF_037176805.1 Vigna unguiculata
AAAATCCCTATTTGACAAGGCTTCTTCCTATACCTATGAATTCCATTGGACCCCAAAAATGATACATTGGAAGAATCATCTGAGTCTTCCAATATCAATAGGTTGATTGTTCCGCTCCTGTATCTTCCAAAAGGAAAAAAGATCTCTGAGAGTTCTTTCCTGGATCCGAAAGAGAGTACTCGGGTTCTCCCAATAACTAAAAAGTATATCATGCCTGAATTTAACTGGGATTCGCGGTGGTGGAGGAACTGGATAGGAAAAAAGAGCGATTCTAGTTGTAAGATATCTAATGAAACCATCGCTGGAATTGAGATCTCATTCAAAGAGAAAGATATCAAATATCTGGAGTTCCTTTTTGTATATTATATGGATGATCCGATCCGTAAGGACCATGATTGGGAATTTTTTGATCGTCTTTCCCCGAGAAAGAGGCGAAACATAATCAACTTGAATTCGGGACAGCTATTCGAAATCTTAGTGAAAGACTGGATTTATTATCTCATGTTTGCTTTTCGTGAAAAAATACCAAAGGAAGTGGAGGGTTTCTTCAAACAACAAGGGACTGGGTCAATTATTCAATCAAATGATATTGAGCATGTTTCGCATCTCTTCTTGAGAAACAAGCGGGCTATTTCTTTGCAAAATTGTGCTCAATTTCATATGTGGCAATTCCGTCAAGATCTCTTCGTTAGTTGGGGGAAGAGTCCGCACGAATCGGATTTTTTGAGGAACATGTCACGAGAGAATTGGATTTGGTTAGACAATGTGTGGTTGGGAAACAAGGATCGGTTTTTTAGCAAGGTACGGAATGTATCATCAAATCTTCAATATGATTCCACGAGATCTAGTTTCATTCAAGTAACGGATTCTAGCCAATTGAAAGGATCTTCTGATCAATCCAAGGATTCTTTCGATTCCATTAGGAATGAGGATTCGAAATATCACACATTGATCAATCAAAGAGAGATTCAACAACTAAAAGAAAGATCGATTCTTTGTTGGGATCCTTCCTTTCTTCAAACGGAACGAACAGAGATAGAATCAGAGCGATTCCTTAAAATCCTTTCTGGATATTCCTCAATGTGCCGACTATTCATGGAACGTGAGAAGCAGATGAATAATCATCTGCTTCCGGAAGAAATCGAAGAATTTTTTGGGAATCCTGCAAGAGCCACTCGTTCTTTTTTCTCTGACAGATGGTCAGAACTTCATCTGGGTTCGAATCCTACTGATAGGTCTACTAGAGATCAGAAATTGTTGAAAAAAGAACAAAAGAAACATCTTGCTTTTTCCAGGCGATCGGAAAAGAAAGAAATAGTGAATTTATTCAAGATAATTATGTACTTACAAAATACCGTCTCAATTCATCCTATTTCATCCTATCGAGGATGTGATATGGTTCCAAAGGGTGAACTGGACAGTTCCAATAAGATTTCATTCTTGAACAAAAATCCATTTTGGGGTTTATTTCATCTATTCCATGACCGGAACAGGGGGAGATACACGTTACACCACGATTTTGAATCAGAAGATATATTTCAAGAAATGGCAGATCTATTCACTCTATCAATAACCGAGCCGGATCTGGTGTATCATAAGGAATTTGATTTTTCTATGGATTCCTCCGGATTGGATCAAAAACATTTCTTGAATGAGTTATTGAACTCCAGGGATGAATCGAAAAAGCACTCTTTATTGGTTCTACCTCCTCTTTTTTATGAAGAGAATGAATCTTTTTATCGAAGGATCATAAAAAAATGGGTCCAGACCTCTTGCGGAAATAATGTGGAAGATCCAAAACCTAAAATAGTTGTATTTGCTAGCAACAACATAATGGAGGCAGTCAATCAATATAGATTGATCCGAAATCTGATTCAAATCCAATATAGCACCCATGGTTACATAAGAAATGTATTGAATCGATTCAATTGCAACTTCGAATATGGAATTCAAAGGTATCAAATAGGAAATGATACTCTGAATCATCGAACTAGAATGAAATACACGATCAACCAACATTTATCAAATTTGAAAAAGAGTCAGAAGAAGTGGTTCGATCCTCTTATTTTGATTTCTCGAACGGAGAGATCTATGAATTGGGATCCTAATGTATATAGATACAAATGGTCCAATGGGAGCAAGAATTTCCAGGAACATTTGGACTATTTCATTTCTGAGCAGAATAGCCGTTTTCAAGTAGTGTTCGATCGATTACATATTAATCAATATTCGATTGATTGGTCTGAGGTTATCGACAAAAAAGATTTGTCTAAGTCACTTTGTTTATTTTTGTCCAAGTTACTTCTTTTTTTGCCCAAGTTTCTTCTCTTTTTGTCTAACTCACTTCCTTCTTTTTTATTTGTGAGTTTTGGGGGTATCCCCATTCATAGGTCCGAGATCCACATCTATGAATTGAAAGGTCCGAATGATCCACTCTGTAATCAGTTATTAGAATCAATAGGTCTTCAAATCTTTCATTTGAAAAAAAGGAAACCCTTATTATTGGATGACCAAGATACTTCCCAAAAATCGAAATTCTTGATCAATGGAGGAACAATATCACCATTTTTGTTCAATAAGATACCAAAGTGGATGATTGACTCATTCCATACTAGAAAGAATCGCAGGAAATCTTTTGATAACACAGATTCCTATTTCTCAATGATATCCCACGATCCAGACAATTGGCTGAATCCCGTGAAACCATTTCATAGAAGTTCATTGATATACTATTTTTATAAAGCAAATCGACTTCGATTCTTGAATAATCAATATCACTTCTGCTTCTATTGTAACAAAAGATTCCCTTTTTATGTGGAAAAGGCCCGTATCAATAATTATGATTTTACGTATGGACAATTCCTCAAAATCTTGTTCATTCGCAACAAAATCTTTTCTTTTTGCGATGGTCAAAAAAAACATGCTTTTTTGAAGAGAGATACTATTTCACCAATCGAGTTACAGGTATCTAACATATTGATACCTAACGATTTTCCGCAAAGTGGCGACGAAGGGTATAACTTCTACAAATCTTTCCATTTTCCAATTCGATACGATCCATTCGTTCGTGGAGCTATTTACTCGATCGCAGACATTTCTGGAACACCTCTAACAGAGGGACAAATAGTCCATTTTGAAAAAACTTATTGTCAACCTCTTTCAGATATGAATATACCTGATTCAGAAGGGAAGAACTTGTATCAGTATCTCAATTTCAATTCAAACATGGGTTGGATTCACACTCCATGTTCTGAGAAATATTTACCATCCGAAAAAAGGAAAAAACGGAGTTCTTGTCTACAAAAATGCCTTGAGAAAGGTCAGATGTATAGAACCTTTCAACAAGATAGTGTTTTTTCAACTCTCTCAAAATGGAATCTATTCCAAACATATATACCATGGTTCCTTACCTCGACGGGGTACAAATATCTAAATTTCATATTTTTAGATACTTTTTCAGACCTATTGCCGATACTAAGTAGCAGCCAAAAATTTGTATCCATTTTTCATGATATTATGCATGGGTCAGATATATTATGGCGAATTCGTCAGATTCCATTGTGTCTTCCACAATGGAATCTGATAAGTGAGATTCCGGGTAATTGTTTCCATAATCTTCTTCTGTCCGAAGAAATGACTCATCGAAATAATGAGTTACTATTGATATCGACACATCTGAGATCGCTAAATGTTCAGGAGTTCTTCTATTCAATCCTTTTCCTTCTCCTTGTTGCTGGATATCTCGTTCGTACACATCTTCTCTTTGTTTCTCGAGTCTATAGTGAGTTACAGACAGAGTTCGAAAAGGTAAAATCTTTGATGATTCCATCATACATGATTGAGTTGCGAAAACTTCTGGATAGGTATCCTACATCTGAACTGAATTCTTTCTGGTTAAAGAATATCTTTCTAGTTGCTCTGGAACAATTAGGAGATTCTCTAGAAGAAATACGGAGTTTTGCTTTTGGTAGCAACATGCTATGGGGTGGTGGTCCCGCTTATGGGGTCAAATCCATACGTTCTAAGAATAAATATTGGAATCTCATCGATCTCATAAGTATTATACCAAATCCCATCAATCGAATCGCTTTTTCGAGAAATACGAGACATCTAAGTCATCCAAGTAAAGCAATCTATTCCTTGATAAGAAAAATAAAAAACGTGAATGGTGATTGGATTGATGATCAAATAGAATCCTGGGTCTCGAACACTGATTCGATTGATGATAAAGAAAAAGAATTCTTGGTTCAGTTTTCTACCTTAACAACAGAAAAAAGGATTGATCAAATTCTATTGAGTCTTACTCATAGTGATCTTTTATCAAAGAATAACTCTGGTTATCAAATAAGTGAACAACCGGGAGCAATTTACTTACGATACTTAGTTGACATTCAAAAAAAGTATCTAATGATTTATGAATTCAATACATCCTGTTTAGTAGAAAGACGTATATTCCTTGCTAATTATCAGACAATTACTTATTCACACACCTTGTGGGGGGCTAATAGTTTGCATTTCCCATCTCATGGAAAACCCTTTTCGCTCCGCTTAGCCCTACCTCCCCCTAGTAGGGGTATTTTAGTGATAGGTTCTATAGGAACTGGACGATCCTATTTGGTCAAATACCTAGCGACAAACTCCTATGTTCCTTTCATTACAGTATTTCTGAACAAGTTCCTGGATAACAAGCCTAAGGGTTTTCTTATTGATAATAGTGACTATATTGATGATAGTGACGATATTGATGATAGTGACGATATTGATGATAGTGACGATAGTGACGATATCGACCGTGACCTTGATATGGAGCTGGAGCTTCTAACTATGATGAATACGCTAACTATGGATATGATGCCAGAAATAGACCGATTTTATATCACCTTTCACTTCGAATTAGCAAAAGCAATGTCTCCTTGCATAATATGGATTCCTAACATTCATGATCTGGATGTGACTGAGTCGAATTACTTATCCCTCGGTCTTTTAGTGAACTATCTCTC
>NW_028196897.1:0-20000 GCF_037176805.1 Vigna unguiculata
TGCGAAATAACGTAAAAATGAACTCATCAATCAAATTTGTTTATCCTAAGACCTTGTAGGAGGTTTTTTTTTAATTTTACTTTGTATTTTTATAGTTTGAATAGGTTTTATGCATTTATGAAAAATAGGATTGATTCACTATTCAACATTCAACCGGTTTCTGGGCATCATTATATAGGAGAGATGGCCGAGTGGTTCAAGGCGTAGCATTGGAACTGCTATGTAGGCTTTTTGTTTACCGGGGGTTCGAATCCCTCTCTTTCCGAATCTTTACCAAATTCATCAATATTACTCATCCCAATGCATACCATTATTTCATATTTCAAATTTGTTTGTTGATATGGACAACTTTATATTCCTCATTTTTCGGTAATACAAAAAATAGTGGATAACGGGTGGGCAAGGAATAAAAATTTTCGCATATCCATGTCTATGATATATGAATAGCAGAAAATCCTTGTAAAAAAAACTCTTGTTATTTTAGTTAAGTTTAAGTTTGACGAGAATAATATTCTACAACCAGTAATTCATTTATTTTCAAACCAACCCATTTATTATCTATTATTTGATTAATTAAACCTTTATATTGGAAAGGGTGAACAGTCAAATGATTTGGCAATTTCTCATGGGGGGCTGAATCAAAATAATTTTGAATAAGAGTTTTAGATTTTTGTTCATCCTTTGCTGTAATAATATCTTGAGGTTTACAACGATAACTTGGTATATCCACTATACGACCATTAACTAAAACATGTCTATGGTTTATAAATTGGCGGGCTTGAGGAATAGTCGCAGCCATACCCAATCGAAAAAGTATGTTATCCAAGCGCATTTCAAGTAGTTGTAATAAAACCTGACCAGTTGATCCTTTAGCTTTTCCGGAGATACGAACGTATTTAAGCAATTGTCGTTCTGTAAGACCATAATGAAAACGCAATTTTTGTTTTTCTTCTAAACGAATACGATATTGAGATTTTTTACTGAAGCGCAATTGATTTCGAAATTCGTTTTTGACTGTTGGCCTTTTACTAGTAAGTCCTGGTAAATATCCTAGACGACGTATTTTTTTGAAACGAGGTCCTCTGTAACGTGACATAAAAACTCCTTTTTTAAAATGAAAAATCTTATAAATCGAAATGAAAACTAAACGAAATGAAAAATATTATAGAATTCTAAATGAAGCGAAATCTACTAAAGTTTTATAGTACAAAGAAGAATTAGATGAATTTTATCAATATCCGAATTTATTGTATATAAAAGAATACAAAAAAGTAGGTTAATTTCTTGATTTCTTCCGCAGAGATCGAACTCTCCCAATTTTTTATTTCTAAAAAAGATATTATCAATTATGTAAAAAACAAATAGAGAAAAGCCGGTTATCGGATTCGAACCGATGACCATCGCATTACAAATGCGATGCTCTAACCTCTGAGCTAAACCGGCTAATGTAAACGAAATATACATATGCAGAAGAATTGAATGGGATCTTAGTTATCAATTTTTAGTTATTTATAACAAAATTCAAATTAATACAAACATCAAAAATAGAGAAAGAAAATATAGAAAATCAAACCCAATTTTTATTATTTCTATTATTTATTTTATCTGATAACATAAAGTGCAAGATAATAATTAATATTATATTAATATAATTTATTTAATATAATTTATTTCGATCTACTATTCTAGATATATATTATTAAATTGATTTCTTTCAAAAAGATTATTTATTAGTACTTAAAGTAAATTTGAATAAATATAAATTTTAGTAAATATTTATTAAGGAATTCCATATTTCTAAGTAAATGTCTAATTCTATATTATATTCAATTAAAAGAATGGTTTTTTTTAGCCACTAGATTCGTTTTAGTTATATAAATTGTATATGAATAAATGGATTGTTTATTTTCTTTTTTTTTTTAAGCAAAAACAAAAAAAAAAAAAGAATCGACCATTCGAGTATTCTAAATTGTATGAAAAAAGAAGATAAGTAGGTACATAGAAGATAAGTAGATATGTGGTCTATATCTGTGTATATTGAATTGTTAATATATAGATATTAGAATTAGTTCTGATTCAAACAAATAAAGGTATCCAATATAGATGAAATAAAATCTATAAAATTGGAGAAAGGGGTTTTTAATATTTAATAAAATAATATGTATTTAATGAATTCAAAAGTTCCCGCATAATTCTCATAATAGAAATGAAAAAAAAAGCATTCTATTATAATCAGATTCAAATAAAAAAAAAGATGGGGATATGGCGAAATTGGTAGACGCTACGGACTTAATTGGATTGAGTTTTGGTATGGAAACTTACCAAGTAATAATTTTCAAATTCAGAGAAACCCTGGAATTCACAATGGGCAATCCTGAGCCAAATCCTGTTTTCTGAAAACAAATAAAAATTCAGAAAGTGATAATAAAAAAGGGATAGGTGCAGAGACTCTATGGAAGCTGTTCTAACAAACGAAATTGACGACTTTTTTTATTGCATTAGTAAAAGAATCCTTTCACCAAAATTACAGGAATGGATCAAAGATAAACATTTAGAAACATATATATATACTGAAATACTCTTTCAATTTGTTACTTTTTATTTTATTATTGAAGATCTATTTGTGATAAAAATATTCACAAATGAAAAATGTGAATCAAATCAATTCGAAGTTGAAGAAAAGATGGAATATTTATTGATGAAATTATTCACTTCATCATAATCGGCTAAAACCCTTGAAGAACTGATAAATCAGATGAGAATAAAGATAGAGTCCTATTCTACATGTCAATACCGACAACAATGAAATTGAAAGTAAGAGGAAAATCCGTCGACTTAAGAAATCATGAGGGTTCAAGTCCCTCTATCCCCAAAAATACTTTTTCATTTTCTAATTTTTTTCCTATATCCTCTCTATCTTGAAGTCCTTATTTATGTGTTTTATTCGATTTATTATTTCCCAACGAAATTGGAATTTTTATTTTCATCAATTTCCTATCTATCATAATTTTCTTATCTATCATAATGACAAGGGACGAGTTTTGGAATAGATATAAATATATATGTGAAACACATAGAATTTTTTTTAATCAGAAATGTATAAATTAATATCTTATTTTTTAGCAAGGAATTTTCATATGCGTAATTAACGATTAACAATAAAAAATAATTATTACTGCGGAAACTCACTTACAAACTTTTTTTTTACTTAGTTGATATAGATTCATTAACATAGATTTTAAAAATCTTTTAAAATCAAAGTATTAAGCTTCAAGAATGGTCGGGATAGCTCAGTTGGTAGAGCAGAGGACTGAAAATCCTCGTGTCACCAGTTCAAATCTGGTTCCTGACACAAGATTCATTTGTATGAGTATCTATCCCCCATATTCATTTTAATGAATATGGGGGATAGATACTCATACAAATTTGTGTTCTTCTAGATTCTGATACATAACATATTTCTTTGATCTATTTAGGTATCTGTAGATATACTTTTCCTAGATGATTAAAGAATAGATGCAATTTTTTATTAGGTATATTCGCTTATCTATAGTATCTATATATATATAGATATAGATATATAGATAATGAATTCTTTATCTATTTTTTTCCTTTTTTTTCTGCGATACAAAAAAAGGTTTCTATTTCCATAATATTCGAGTGGTTTAATTAGTTGGTTAAAAGACCTAAAAGTCGAAGTTCTGGGGTGGAGTGAGAATATTAAGAATTCATCTGAGAAGGATTACCAAAATAGAATCGAGCCCTTTTCTTTGTGTTTTTTTTTTCGTGGCCGTATAATTGATGGTGATGTGCACGTTATATAGTTTATTATAAAGATAAAGAATTAGTTTATTATAAAGATAAAGAATTTTTGCAGTTCATCCTATTTCTTTTATTGGCTTGGCTGATAAGAACTCAGTATTGTTTTTGTTTTAGAATCTTAAGAAACTCCTATCCATCCTATTTTAAACCCTATAATTATTCATTCTATTATTTCTGAATTTTGTGATTTCTCACATAATAATATCTGAATGCAACTTCCATTACTCTGCCTGATTTAATGTCAATCAATTATTTTGTCTGATCTATAACAGAATGTACTTATATTCTTTGACTGGGGTTGCAGAAGTTTGGATTAGTTTATTATTTTTATCATTTAGTGAGCATCTTGTATTTCATAAAAATTTGGAGCAATATAATCTTTACGCAAAGGCCATCCTATCCAATTTTCGGGCATTAAAATACGTCTTAGACGCGGATGACTATCATAAGAGATTCCCAACATATCATAAGATTCCTTTTCTTGAAAATCCGCACTTTTCCAAACCCAAAAAATCGAAGGAATTCTGGGATTTTTTCTTGATACAAATATTTTTATGCATACCTCTTCGGGTTGATTTATACCATACTCTATTCTTGTAAAATGATATACACTAGCTAAGAGTCCTCCGGGTGCTACATCATAGGCACATTGAGAACGTAGATAATTGTAACCATATACATATAAAATGACAGCAATGGAATGCCAATCCTCGGGCTTTATTTGTAAAGTCTCTATTCCTAGGTAATCGAAACCCAAGGATCTATGAATTAGTCCATGTTTGACTAGCCAAGAAGACAAACGACCTTGCATTTTTTGCTTCTCCTAAATTTTTTTTATGAGTTTGGTATTAGTATTTTCTATTACGATGAAATTTTTAAAATACGATGAAATTTTTAAAAAAGGAATTGCTTTTTATTATTGTACTTTAAAAAAATGTGTCAGACGATATCTCTGAAGTAGATGGCGGTTGATAGAAAAATTCTTGACCATAATTGTCAGTATAAGTACTGTATCCAACATGAAACTTATGGTTGGTAGTAAAACATCTATTCTCTCGTTGAAAACTCATTGGATCTTCATATATTTCTCGAGATATTTTCTTACGAAGTTTTGTTATAGCATCTATAATGGCCTCCGGTTTAGGTGGACAGCCCGGCAAATATACATCTACAGGAATTAGCTTATCTACGCCTCGAACAGTACTATAAGAATCGGTACTAAACATCCCCCCCGTAATTGTACAGGCTCCCATAGCAATAACATATTTAGGTTCGGGCATTTGTTCATATAATCGAACTAAAGAAGGGGCCATTTTCATAGTTACAGTGCCCGCTGTTAAAATTAGGTCCGCCTGCCTAGGACTCGATCGTGGTACTAGTCCATAACGATCAAAATCGAATCGTGATCCTATTAATGAAGCAAATTCAATGAAGCAACAACTCGTACCATAAAGAAGCGGCCATAAACTGGATAATCTTGACCAATTTGAAAAATCATTTAATGTCGTTGAAATAACTGAATTTTGGGTTGTTTGATCAAGTAAGGGAAACTCAATGGAATTCATAATTGTCTCAATATTTTTTTTTCTAATTGTCTAAATAGTCAAGAATTAAGACCATTCTAATGCCCCCTTTCGCCATGCATAAACTGAACCAACAATTAGGATAAGCACGAATAAGAAAGCTTCTAAAAATACGGATACCCCTAATACATCGAAACTCATTGCCCATGGATAAAGAAAAACCGTTTCAACATCAAAAACAACAAAAATGAGAGCAAACATATAATAACGGATTCGAAATTGTAACCAAGCATCGCCTATTGGTTCTATTCCGGATTCATAACTAGAAAGTTTTTCCGGTCCCTTGCTAATGGGGGCTAAAATTCCAGAAATTAGAAATGCCAAAATAGGAATCAAACTTGATATTATTAGAAATGCCCAAAAAATATCATATTCGTAAAGAAGAAACATAAAAGTACTCCTCTGAATGTAGAAAATATACCAAATTCATTTTCATTTTTAGTCTAAAGTCTCCATTTTTTTAGACTAGCTGAATATACTAATATTAATATTATTCTATCGAATATGAATATGTTCGAATAGAAAGTTACAAATTGTTTTTTTTTTAGTAATAGTCTTAGTAATGAGATCTATTCGATCCAAAATAGTATTAATATTATTAGTATCTGTAGGAATATTAGGGCTATACGGACTCGAACCGTAGACCTTCTCGGTAAAACAGATCAAACTAATTATTATCTAAATGATTTAAATTGTTTTCAAAACCCAACATGCATTTTTTTTTGCATTGAGCTTTTTCATTAACTGATAAAAATATTAGTTAGTCCACCATCTTTTTTTTTTTTTACAGTAAAGAATAAAGAGATGATTCCCTATGCTCTTCTTTTTTATTTGTATAACAATCAAAGAGCACTACCAAAGTGTTTCAAAGAAGGATTATCTTGACGTAGGTCTGCTTCTGGCCTAGATCAACTTAAGTTAAATGGACTCTTTATCCACCTACTAAAATTAAAATAGAAGATAAGAAATGACACTTCATACACCTTAAAGTTCATAAAATAGGAAGAAAAGATAATCTTTTTTAGGTCCCTATACCCTTTATGTTTAGCATTGACGAGAAATGGGTATTCACCTTATCAATATCTCAAATCAATTATGGATTCGATTTTATGGCTAAACCCTTTGTCAGGCTAGTGTTCTCTTGTTTTGTTCCTTAAAATGGAGTAAGACACCGATTTCTTACTATAAGATAAACTTTTTTAATTACAAGATGAACTCCTCTGAAAAAAAGCATTGGCGCTCGTGTAAACGAGGTGCTCTACCTAACTGAGCTACAGCCCTTGTGTTTTTGATACATATTTTATCATAGTATGAAGATAATTGCTTGTCAAGATGAATATTACATGATCGAATCCCTTGAACGGGGGTTGGTATTGCTTATCAGTAATTTTACATTTATAATCAATTAATCTGATAGATGGGTACTCTTCTTTTTTTTTTTTTGAGGAGGAGTCCTAAATTACCTACTTAACTCAGTGGTTAGAGTATTGCTTTCATACGGCGGGAGTCATTGGTTCAAATCCAATAGTAGGTAAGGTATAGTTATAACTTATTAGATACCTTTGACTGTGGTATCTAATAAGCTTTTCTACTTACTTTTTTCTTCTGACTGTTTCTTTTTTCTTTTTATTGTTTTCGGATATTGGGACGCATCAATTTCAACTTGTTATGAAATAACATTGATAGCCTCTACTCGTGTTCTAGCTCGTCTAAGAGCTAGATTTGCCTCAATTGTTTGTCTCTTGCCTTCAGCCTTATTCAAATTAGTTTCTGCTATTTCAAGAGTTTGCTGTGCTTCTTGTGGATCAATGTCACTACCCTTTTCCGCATCATTTACTAAAACAGTTATCTCATTATTATTTATTCTAGCAAACCCCCCCATCAGAGCCATTGTTAACCATTGGTCTTTAAGACGTATTCTCAAAATACCTATATCGACAGCTGAGGCAATAGGCGCATGATTAGGTAATACTCCAATTTGTCCGCTATTAGTAGGTAAAATGATTTCCTTCACTTCTGAATCCCAAACAATTCGATTGGGGGTCAATACACAAAGATTTAAAGTCATTTCTTCAAATTGCTCTCCGTTTCTAAGTTCGTAGCCTTCGCAGTAGCTTCATCGATATTACCTACCAAATAAAAGGCTTGTTCAGGAAGACCGTCTAATTCTCCAGAAAGAATCAAATTAAACCCTCTAATTGTTTCTACTAGACCAACATATTTTCCAGCCGAACCGGTAAAAACTTCTGCTACGAAAAAAGGTTGTGATAAGAAACGCTCAATTTTTCGTGCTCTTGCTACGGTTAAGCGATCTTCTTCGGATAATTCGTCCAAGCCAAGGATAGCTATAATGTCTTGAAGTTCTTTGTAACGTTGTAAAGTTTGTTTAACTCGTTGCGCAGTCTCATAATGTTCTTCACCAACGATTCGAGGTTGGAGCATAGTTGAGGTTGAATCTAAAGGATCTACTGCTGGATAGATACCTTTGGCGGCTAATCCTCTTGATAGTACAGTAGTAGCATCTAAATGTGCAAATGTCGTAGCAGGAGCAGGGTCAGTTAAATCGTCGGCAGGTACATAAACTGCTTGAATAGAAGTTATGGACCCTTCTTTGGTAGAAGTGATTCTTTCTTGTAAAGAACCCATTTCAGTACTAAGAGTGGGTTGATAACCCACAGCAGAGGGCATTCGACCCAATAAGGCAGATACTTCAGATCCTGCTTGAACGAAGCGGAAGATATTGTCGATAAATAGAAGTACATCTTGCTCATTGACATCTCGAAAATATTCCGCCATAGTTAGGGCAGTTAAACCAACTCTCATACGAGCTCCGGGTGGTTCATTCATTTGACCATATACTAAAGCTACTTTGGATTCTGCAATATTTTGTTCATTAATTACTCCAGATTCTTTCATTTCCATATAAAGATCATTTCCCTCGCGAGTACGCTCACCTACTCCGCCAAATACAGATACACCTCCATGAGCTTTGGCAATGTTATTGATCAATTCCATAATAAGTACTGTTTTACCCACTCCAGCTCCACCGAAAAGTCCTATTTTTCCTCCACGACGATAAGGAGCTAAAAGATCTACTACTTTTATTCCTGTTTCAAAAATAGATAATTTTGTATCTAATTGTATAAAGGTAGGCGCAGATCTATGAATGGGAGATGTTGTACGAGTATCTACAGGACCTAAATTATCAATCGGCTCTCCAAGCACGTTGAAAATTCGTCCTAGAGTTGCTCCGCCTACTGGAACACTTAGGGGAGTTCCTGTGTCAATAACTTGCATTCCTCTCATTAGACCATCTGTAGCACTCATAGCTACAGCCCTAACTCGATTATTTCCTAATAATTGTTGTACTTCACAAGTCACATTAATTTGTTGACCAACAGTATCTCGACCCTTAACTACCAGAGCATTGTAAATATTAGGCATCTTCCCCGGGGGAAAGGCTACATCTAGTACCGGACCAATTATTTGGTCAATATGTCCCAGATTTTTTTTTTCAATCGAAGAAACTTCAGGACCGGAAGTAGGAGGATTTATTCGCATATCAAAAGCCAATTTTTTTTTCCGAAAAAGTTTTTAAATCAAAAAGAAATGTTCGATAAGAAAGCAAGTTGATCGGTTAATTCAAAAAGAAATAAGAAATGGGAGTTAGTACTCCATTTTTTTGGTACTATTCCATCAATCCTCTTTAACTGTTTACTTACTTATTCAAATTCAATTATTGAATTCTTAAGCTTACTGCAGTTATTTTGAAAATTTCAATTGGATAAAATCTTTCGAAAGTCTTTTCTTTTTTTCTATCATTCTAGAAAATATCATCTATATTCTGTATGGAATTCGAACCTGTACCTTAATTTAGAATTCATTTTTTTTATCATTGGCTTTCGTATTTCCTCAGTAGACAATTTTTTAGACTTACCCTCTGTTTCCCTATTTTTTGACCTCTTTTTTTATTTTCCGGGGAGAAAGCTGCCTATTTTTACATCTAGGATTTACATAGACAACATATATCACTGTCAAGATTAAGAATAAATTATTATTATTATTTAGATTAGATCTTTCGATTTCAAAATTAAAAAATAAGATCAAATTGAAAAAAAAAAAAGATTGGGTTGCGCCATACATAGAAAAGAGTATACAATAATGATGTATTTGACAAATCAAATACCATCGTTTAATTTAATAATAACATAACGAACCTTTGGGATTAATTGATAATAGTAGTTGATTTTTGTAAAAGATTTCATTAACTCCTAAGTCATATCGAGTAGACCTTATTGTTTCAAGAATTCTTAATTCAAGAGTTGTAGGGAGGGATTTATGTCACCACAAACAGAGACTAAAGCAAGTGTTGGGTTCAAAGCTGGTGTTAAAGATTATAAATTGAATTATTATACTCCTGAGTATGAAACCAAAGATACTGATATCTTGGCAGCATTTCGAGTAACTCCTCAACCTGGAGTTCCACCTGAAGAAGCAGGTGCTGCGGTAGCCGCCGAATCTTCTACTGGTACATGGACAACTGTGTGGACCGATGGGCTTACCAGTCTTGATCGTTACAAAGGACGATGCTATCACATCGAACCTGTTGCTGGGGAAGAAAATCAATATATTGCTTACGTAGCTTATCCTTTAGACCTTTTTGAAGAAGGTTCTGTTACTAACATGTTTACTTCTATTGTCGGTAATGTATTTGGGTTCAAGGCACTGCGTGCTCTACGTCTGGAGGATTTGCGAATCCCAACCGCTTATATTAAAACTTTCCAAGGTCCGCCTCACGGCATCCAAGTTGAGAGAGATAAATTGAACAAGTATGGTCGTCCCCTATTAGGATGTACTATTAAACCTAAATTGGGGTTATCCGCTAAGAATTATGGTAGAGCTGTTTATGAATGTCTTCGTGGGGGACTTGATTTTACCAAAGATGATGAAAATGTGAATTCCCAACCATTTATGCGTTGGAGAGACCGTTTCTTATTTTGTGCTGAAGCGATTTTTAAATCACAGGCTGAAACAGGTGAAATCAAAGGGCATTACTTGAATGCAACTGCGGGTACATGCGAAGAAATGATGAAAAGAGCTGTATTTGCCAGAGAATTAGGCGTTCCTATCGTAATGCATGATTATTTAACAGGGGGATTCACTGCAAATACTAGCTTGGCTCATTATTGCCGAGATAATGGTCTACTTCTTCATATACATCGTGCAATGCATGCAGTTATCGACAGACAAAAGAATCATGGTATGCACTTTCGTGTATTAGCTAAAGCATTACGTTTGTCTGGTGGAGATCATGTTCACTCCGGTACCGTAGTAGGTAAACTTGAAGGGGAAAGAGATATCACTTTAGGTTTTGTTGACTTACTGCGTGATGATTTTGTTGAAAAAGATCGAAGTCGTGGTATTTATTTCACTCAGGATTGGGTTTCTCTACCAGGTGTTCTGCCTGTTGCTTCGGGAGGTATTCACGTTTGGCATATGCCTGCTCTGACCGAAATCTTTGGAGATGATTCCGTACTTCAATTTGGCGGAGGAACTTTAGGACACCCTTGGGGAAATGCACCAGGTGCTGTAGCTAATCGAGTAGCTCTTGAAGCCTGTGTGAAGGCTCGAAATGAAGGACGTGATCTTGCTCGTGAAGGTAATGAAATTATCCGTGAGGCTAGCAAATGGAGTCCTGAATTAGCTGCTGCTTGCGAAGTATGGAAGGAGATCAAATTTGAATTCGAAGCAATGGATACTATTTGAATTCGAAGCAATGGATACTTTGGATTAATTGCAATTAAACTCGGCACAATCTTTTCCTAAAAGAAGGATTGAGCCGAATACAAAGATACTTAATTATTAAACAGATTTCTATCTTTCGTATTGGAATAGAAGCATAGTAAGTAGACGATATTTTACGAAAAAAGTGATTACAATTTATAAGGGAAACTGGCTATTGCCTTTTTCGATGTGAATTTCACATAATAGGGAAGTTGTTCCATTTCTATATGAAATTTGTATTTTCCTATTGATTTCTATATTTCTATAATTTTATACGTTTTTTTAGTTTAGAATATCATTTTAGAATAAAAAAAGATATATATATATTTAAATAATTTTTCTTATAAGTAATTCTAACATAATACTAATAATCGAATTAATAAGATTGAAAATCTTATTAATTCGATTGTATTTATTCGATTGTATTTTTTTTTCAATACTAATATTGACAACACTGTATCAAATAAATATAATCCGATCGTGAATAAATTGATCACCTTACTTACGTTAAATAGGCGTTATTACTTCATCAAATGGTAGGTTCATTGGTTTTCTTTCTGCGAGACAAACAAGAAAAACTTTGTTAATGAATAAGTAAGTGAATTGAAAGGTAAACACGAATATATATACGAAAATATTAGATCTATATATACCAATATATATATAGTCTTATATATATAATAATAATGGATAACTCTAACATAGTATTTCAAGAACATAGTATTTAAATAGGTGGTATATCTTTTTTTAGTTTTTTAGACAATTCAATTTTGTAATTTTATTTTTTTGATTGCGATTGGGTATAAATATCCACCTTATTTTTTAAATTGTAATGGGGTTGCTAACTCAATGGTAGAGTACTCGGCTTTTAAGAGCGACTCTATTTTTTACGCATTTCTATGAAGCAATGGGTTCGTCGATACTATCGGTAGAGCTTGTAAAACCACGACTGATCCAGAAAGGAATGACTGGAAAAAGTAGCATGTCGTATCAATGAAGAATTCTAAAAATATTTCATTCTTTTAGGATCCAGCTCAAATTTTTGTTTGAATTTTTGGCTCGTAACAAAAAAAATTCCGTTGGGTTTGATTAATAAAGGGATAGAACTTGGTGGTTCTAATTCTAATAGGGAAACAAAAAGCATCGAGCTTTCATTTATTTTTTATTTGGATCATTACCCCATCTAATTGTACGTTAAAAATAGGTTAGTGCTTGATGTGGGAAAAGCTTTTCTGGTGAATGGTTTATTTTTGTTATGAGTCCTAACTATATAGCTATTTTCCATTATCTTTTGGTATTTTGGGGTAGCGATAAATGTGTAAAAGAAAGAGTATATTGATAAAGATATTTTTTCCAAAATCAAAAGAGCGATTAGGTAAAAAAAAAATAAAGGATTCTTAATTAGCTCGTTATCCTAGAACAAAAATTAGGCAAAAAATCGATTAGAGAGAGTCCGTTAATGGGTTTTACTTCTCTAGGTATATATTTATACCTATAATTTTCTGTTTTGACCATATCGCACTATGTATCATTTGATAATCCAATGAATCTCTGATTCTTTGTTTGACCAAATAGACTTTTTTTTTTTTAATGGAGCAATATCAAGCATATTTAGAACTCCGTAGATCTCGATACCAGGACATCCTATACCCACTTTTTTTTCGGGAATCTATTTATGGACTAGCTTATGCTCATGAGTCCTTTTTTATAGAAAATGTCGATTATAACAATAAATTTAGTTTACTAATTGTAAAACGTTTAAGTACTCGAATGTATCAACAGACTCATTTCATTCTTTTTGTTAATGATTCTAAAAAAAATACTTTTGTGGGTTATAATTATCATTTTTTTTCTCAAATAATATTAGAAGGTTTTGGTATCGTCGTGGAGATTCTATTTTCTCTACAATTATTTAGCTCTTCCTTAAGGGGATTAGAAATCGTAAAATCTTATAAAAATTTTCAATCAATTCATTCGATCTTTCCCTTTTTCGAAGATCAACTGATATATTTAAATCATAAGTCAGATATACGAATACCCTATCCTATCCATCTGGAAATCTTGGTTCAAATCCTGCGATATTCGATAAAAGATGTCTCTTTCTTTCATTTAATAAGGTTGTTTTTTTATTACTATTATAATTGGAATAGTCTTTTTCCTCCAAAAAAATGGATTTTTACTTTTTTTTCAAAAAGGAATCGAAGAATTTTCTTGTTCCTATATAATTTATATGTATGGGAATATGAATCTATCTTTCTTTTTCTACGTAACAAATCCTCTCAGTTACAGTTAAAACATTTTCGCGTTTTTTTTGAGCGAATTTTTTTCTATGAAAAAATAAAACATCTTGTAGAAGTATCTACTAAGAATTGTTCATATACTTTCTTCTTCTTTAAGGATACTTTCATCCATTATGTTAGATATCAAGGAAAATCAATTCTGGTTTTAAAGAATACTCCTTTTTTGATAAATAAATGGAAATACTATTTTATATATTTATGGCAATGTCATTTTGATATTTGGGCTGGACTAGAAACGATCTATATAAACGAATTATCTCAGTATTCATTTCACTTTTTAGGCTATTTTTTAAGTATTCCACTAAATCTTTCAGTAGTACGAAGTCAAATGTTGCAAAATTCATTTCTTATTAAAATTGTTATAAAAAAACTTGATACAATAGTTCCCATTATTCCTCTAATGAGATCATTGGCTAAAACAAAATTTTGTAATGTAATGGGTCATCCTATTAGTAAGCCGGTTTGGGCCAATTTATCTGATTTTGATATTATTGACCGGTTTTTGCGCATATGCAGAAATTTTTCTCATTATTACAATGGATCTGCAAAAAAAAAGAGTTTCTATCAAATAAAATATATACTTCGGTTTTCTTGTATAAAAACTTTGGCTCGTAAGCATAAAAGTACTGTGCGCATTTATTTGAAAAAATTAAGTTCAGAAAAATTATTGCAAGAATTTTTTACAGAAGAAGATCTTTTTTCTTTGATTTTTCCAAGAACTTCTTTTACTTTGCGTAGGTTTTATAGAGGTCGTATTTGGTATTTGGATATTCTTTTAAGAAACGATTTCGTCAATTATTTATAATTGAAAATAGGTTATGTTATTTTTTAAATCGGTGTAAATTGATAAAACGAACTTCCTTCTTTTTATTCAATGAGGATAAAAAAATCATTTTTTTTAGTCTTCTATATCTATATATAGGATTTTGAAATGCTCATGTAGTCAGAGTCAAGATTCGGGGTTAATGAATTAAATATTATATTTCACTTTCTTAGAGTCTTTTGCTAGGCAAGTAATTAAGGTTTAGATGTATACATAGGGAAAGCCGTGTGCAATGAAAACTGCAAACACGGCTTGGGGAGGGATTTTTTCTTGTTTTATTCTATTGTTGAATTTTATTCAAGAATAAATTATCTACTTCATCCGACTAGTTCCGGGTTCAAGTCCCGGGCAACTCATTTTTGTAGATCGATGTTGTATTATATCTATATTTCTATTCTCTATTTCTATAAATAGAATGATATATAGAAAATAAACTTTTTTTATGAATCAATGAAATGGGATAAACAAGGTAAATTCGGATAAACCGAAATGAATAAGAACATACTAATGAATAAGAACATACTATGGATATTAGTATTGGTTGACACTGGTATATAAGTCATGTTATACTGTTGAATAACAAGTCCTCAAATTCTCGCATTATAGAGAATTTTTGTGCTTGGGAGTCCCTAATGATTAAATGAACCAAGATTTTACCATGACTGCAATTTTAGAGAGACGCGAGAGCGAAAGCCTATGGGGTCGCTTCTGTAATTGGATAACCAGCACCGAAAATCGTCTTTACATTGGATGGTTTGGTGTTTTGATGATTCCTACTTTATTGACTGCAACTTCTGTATTTATTATCGCTTTTATCGCTGCCCCTCCAGTAGATATTGATGGTATTCGTGAGCCTGTTTCTGGATCTCTACTTTATGGAAACAATATCATTTCTGGTGCGATTATTCCTACTTCTGCGGCTATAGGTTTGCATTTTTATCCGATCTGGGAAGCAGCTTCTGTTGATGAGTGGTTATACAACGGCGGTCCTTATGAACTAATTGTTCTACACTTCTTACTTGGTGTAGCTTGCTACATGGGTCGTGAGTGGGAACTTAGTTTTCGTCTGGGTATGCGTCCTTGGATTGCTGTTGCATATTCAGCTCCTGTTGCAGCCGCTACTGCTGTTTTCTTGATCTATCCTATTGGTCAAGGAAGCTTTTCGGATGGTATGCCTCTAGGAATTTCAGGTACTTTCAATTTTATGATTGTATTTCAGGCTGAGCATAATATTCTTATGCATCCATTTCACATGTTAGGTGTAGCTGGTGTATTCGGCGGCTCCCTATTCAGTGCTATGCATGGTTCCTTGGTAACTTCTAGTTTGATCAGGGAAACCACAGAAAATGAATCCGCTAATGAAGGTTACAGATTTGGTCAAGAGGAAGAAACTTATAATATTGTAGCTGCTCATGGTTATTTTGGCCGATTAATCTTCCAATATGCAAGTTTCAACAATTCTCGTTCTTTACATTTCTTCCTAGCTGCTTGGCCTGTAGTAGGTATTTGGTTTACCGCTTTAGGTATCAGCACTATGGCTTTCAACTTAAATGGTTTTAATTTCAACCAATCCGTAGTTGATAGTCAAGGTCGTGTAATAAATACCTGGGCTGATATTATTAACCGAGCTAACCTTGGTATGGAAGTAATGCATGAACGTAATGCTCATAATTTCCCTCTAGATCTAGCTGCGATGGAAGCTCCATCTGTTAATGGATAAAATTTTGATCTTAATTTAAAGTAGACGAGTTTTTGTTTAAAAATAAAGGAGCAATATCAACTTTGTTAATATTGCTCCTTTATATTGGATATTGGATTAGTAATCTTTTTTTTAGATTTCTATAGATTTATACATACGTTTTTGATTGATTTAATGATTCCTTATCTTTTTTTTTTTCCTTTGTTAGAAAAAAAAGGATAATGAAAAGGTAGAATTTGAGATATAGATCATTTTTACTATAAGGGCGGATGTAGCCAAGTGGATCAAGGCAGTGGATTGTGAATCCACCATGCGCGGGTTCAATTCCCGTCGTTCGCCCATATCTATATATAGATAGATATAGATATTGTTTAGGTTTTCAAGTATAAATCTGAAATAAAGAAAAATGGCTACTTCTAAAACTTATAAGTACGAATTCTTCAAAATAATAATTATTACAAAAGATATATTTTTGAGATAAAATAGATACATTTATCTATTTCACAAAAAAAGAATATATCCATATCGTGGTTTCCTCTTATAATACCTCAGGTGCTAATGAAACTATTTTAGTGAAATTTAACTGTCTCAATTCCCGGGCGATTGCGCAAAAGATTCGAGTTCCTTTTGGATTTCCTTCTTGATCAATTATAACTGCAGCATTATCATCATACTGAATTATTATACCGTTGCTACGTTTTAGTTGTTTACAAGTACGTACAATTACAGCTCTGATCACTTCAGATTTTTCTAAGTTCGTATTTGGTACTGCTTGTTTGATTACAGCAACAACAATGTCGCCAATATAAGCATATCGTCGATTACTAGCTCCTAGGATTCGAATACACATCAGTTCACGTGCTCCGCTGTTATCCGCTACATTCAAATGAGTTTGAGGTTGAATCATATCATTTTTTTATTATTTCAATCTAAAAAAGGAAGTAAAAATATTTTGTGTTCAAAAAAAAAGGAACCTATTATTGCCTTTTTTCTTTTCATTCTAAAGACCTATTTTCTTTGGTTCTCTTTTATTATCCTGAAATAATGAATTGAGTTCGTATCGGCATTTTGGATGATGCTATTGAAATAGCCTTTCTTGCTATATTTTCTGGTACTCCACCCATTTCATAAAGTATTTTCCCAGGTTTAACAACAGCTACCCAATATTCGGGAAATCCTTTTCCTGAACCCATACGTGTTTCAGTAGGTCTTACTGTAACCGGTTTGTCTGGAAAAATACGTACCCATATTTGTCCACCTCGGCGAACATTTCTTGACATTGCCCGCCGTCCCGCTTCTATTTGTCTAGATGTTATCCAAGCTGGCTCAAGTGCCTGAAGAGCATATCTTCCGAAGCAAATATTATTACCTCGATAGGATATTCCCTTCATTCTTCCTCTATGTTGTTTACGAAATCTGGTTCTTTGGGGGTTATAATTGATGGTTGTTTTTCAATTCCATCTTTATTACAGAACCGTACATGAGATTTTCACCTCATACGGCTCCTCGCGAATGAAGTAATTCAAATATCTATATCTATATGGATATAGATTCTATCTAATCGATAAAATAATAGAAATAGTCATATGTTTAGTAAATAACGAAATCTCGGTATTTTTTGAGATTTCATACAATCTTCGAAATTTTTAGATCTTGTTTTCAATATCGATTCTTAGAATTGGCAAAAATATAAAAAAATTCAATAAAAGAAAAATTCTCGCGGGCGAATATTTACTCTTTTATTCTCAAATTCAGATGTAATGAAATTCAGATGTTAATGTAGGGTACAACTCCTAAAAAATGGATTGTTTTTAGGTTTCTTCCGCCATCCCACCTAAGAAATCATTAAGATTTGTTTTCTTTAAGATTTTTTTAATAAAATCTTAAGTCTTAAGTATTTGCAGGTTTCGTCGTTCCCATCGCCTCTCGATTAATGGTTAGGTTTTAATTCGACAATGGAGCCTTTCTCATAGCTAAAAATTAATAAAATTTTTTTAGAATAGAATATTCATTTCTTTTTTCGTGAATCAATATTATCAGTTTTTCTTGATTCAGAGCTCTTAATTTATTGACATTAAAAATAAAAAAAAAATATATATATTATTCTTTTTTATTTTTAAGGATGCTTTAATACACTATCTTTTCTGAGATGACCCATAGACCTTTACATATTCGAATTCTATATCATTGATATATTTTAATCTCTTTCTTTCACCTTTTCTTTTATCTATATATTTTTATTGCTTTACAACTAAATAATCTTTTTTTTCTTTTATCTTTCACAATTTTTCAGTTGCTATATTCTTTTTTTATTAAATTTTTTTTCTTTTGACTAATTCTTTAGATCTAGATAATCCGAAGTGATGTGTTGGTTATTAGTTCTTTTTAAATGAATTGATACTATTAACCGGTTTCTTTTTTTTTTTTAATCATTCTAAAAAACTAACGAGTCACACACTAAGCATGGCAATCCTCTATAAAATGATTAATTTCTTTTTTTAGTCGATTCAATCTTATAAAATAGATAAATTTTTGAGAATCAAAATCGAGTAATTTTTTCTTTTTTGTTTTATATAAAATCAAAATAGGACATTGAATTATTGAATAGAAAGAAGGACATATTTTTCTTTATTTCGAAAATATCCAAACTTTTATCCCTAAAACTCCATAAATAGTTCGAACTGTATAACAACAATATTCAATTTTAGCTCGAATGGTTTGGAGAGGAACCCTACCTTCTCTGATCCATTCGACACGTGCAATTTCTTTTCCATCAATACGTCCTGCAATCTGTACTTGAACTCCTTTTGTACCTGCTTGTTCAGTTAATTCAATAGCTTTTTTCATTGCTTTACGAAATGAAACTCTATTCTTTAATTGTCCAGCTATAAATTCTGCAAGAATATTAGGGTGTTTATAAGCATTTGTAACTTTTACAATAGCAATGTTTAGTTTTCTATTCACACAATTCAGTTTTTTGTGCATATTCGTCTGTAATTCTTCGATTTTTTGAGGCTTACCCTCTATTAATAACTTTGGAAATCCCATATATATTATGACTTGAATCAGATCGATTCTTTTTTGAATCTTTATCTCTCCAATTCCCTCGACACCCGAGGATATTCTTCTATTTTTTTGTATAAAATTTTTTATCCAATCTCGTATTTTTTTATCTTCTTGTATATTCTCAGAATATTTTGTTGGTTGTGCAAACCAAATAGAATCATGACTTTGAGTTGTACCAAGTCTGAAACCAAGCGGATTTATTTTTTGTCCCATAATTCCCCACTACTGTACATAAAATTACATAAAATGATATTTCTTATTTGTGTATTTTTTATCTATAGATAGATCTTTATAACTCATTATAGCTCATTGACTAAGTTCGTTGAAATTTCTATTGTGACTATCATCGACTATTGTAAAATAAACAATTCAAAAAATCGAATAAAAGAAGATATTCAACTAAAGCAAATAGAAAATTCAAATAGAAATTCAAGTATCATAATGTTTTATTTATGTACAAATCACATCAATTACTATTTGTACTGTGTGTTGTAAATAAAATAGACATGAACCTTTTTTTTTGATTTGACCAAAAGACAAGGCTTCTGTATAGAGGTTCTTCTTTATCATAAGAGTCTATTTTGACAAATCAATAAAATATTGAATTGATTGAATTCTTCATTAAAAAAGAATTTTATTATTATTATGAATTATTGAATTCATTTAATGAATTCTAAAAGAAATGAGTTGAACTTCATTTTACTAAGAATTCAATTTTGTAATATTTCTTTATGCATTACTATTTAAAAATGGATGTTCAAATTAACGTTAACGACGAGATCTATTATCATTTTTCGCATGTCCTCGGAAGTTTAGAGTAGGTGAAAATTCTCCTAATTTATGGCCTACCATACGATCTGTTATATAAATAGGTAAATGTTCTTTTCCATTATGGATAGCAATGGTATGGCCAATCATTGTAG
>NW_028196897.1:22500-27500 GCF_037176805.1 Vigna unguiculata
CCTCGTACATGGTGAATAACCAAATTCCAATTGAAGTGAAATCTTTCGGATAAATCAATGCAATTAGGAGGATTCGATGAAAGGACATCAATTCAAATCCTGGATTTTCGAATTGAGAGATATTGAGAGAAATCAAGAATTCTCGCTATTTCTTAGATTCATGGACCCAATTCAATTCAGCGGGATTTTTCATTCATATTTTTTTCCATCAAGAGAGTTTTATAAAACTCTTGGACTCCCGAATTTGGAGTATCCTACTTTCACGCAATTCACAGGGTTCAACAAGCAATCGATATTTCACGATCAAGTATGTAGTACTCTTTGTAGTAGCGGTCCTTATATATCGTATTAACAATCGAAAAATGGTCGAAAGAAAAAATCCCTATTTGACAAGGCTTCTTCCTATACCTATGAATTCCATTGGACCCAAAAATGATACATTGGAAGAATCATCTGAGTCTTCCAATATCAATAGGTTGATTGTTCCGCTCCTGTATCTTCCAAAAGGAAAAAAGATCTCTGAGAGTTCTTTCCTGGATCCGAAAGAGAGTACTCGGGTTCTCCCAATAACTAAAAAGTATATCATGCCTGAATTTAACTGGGATTCGCGGTGGTGGAGGAACTGGATAGGAAAAAAGAGCGATTCTAGTTGTAAGATATCTAATGAAACCATCGCTGGAATTGAGATCTCATTCAAAGAGAAAGATATCAAATATCTGGAGTTCCTTTTTGTATATTATATGGATGATCCGATCCGTAAGGACCATGATTGGGAATTTTTTGATCGTCTTTCCCCGAGAAAGAGGCGAAACATAATCAACTTGAATTCGGGACAGCTATTCGAAATCTTAGTGAAAGACTGGATTTATTATCTCATGTTTGCTTTTCGTGAAAAAATACCAAAGGAAGTGGAGGGTTTCTTCAAACAACAAGGGACTGGGTCAATTATTCAATCAAATGATATTGAGCATGTTTCGCATCTCTTCTTGAGAAACAAGCGGGCTATTTCTTTGCAAAATTGTGCTCAATTTCATATGTGGCAATTCCGTCAAGATCTCTTCGTTAGTTGGGGGAAGAGTCCGCACGAATCGGATTTTTTGAGGAACATGTCACGAGAGAATTGGATTTGGTTAGACAATGTGTGGTTGGGAAACAAGGATCGGTTTTTTAGCAAGGTACGGAATGTATCATCAAATCTTCAATATGATTCCACGAGATCTAGTTTCATTCAAGTAACGGATTCTAGCCAATTGAAAGGATCTTCTGATCAATCCAAGGATTCTTTCGATTCCATTAGGAATGAGGATTCGAAATATCACACATTGATCAATCAAAGAGAGATTCAACAACTAAAAGAAAGATCGATTCTTTGTTGGGATCCTTCCTTTCTTCAAACGGAACGAACAGAGATAGAATCAGAGCGATTCCTTAAAATCCTTTCTGGATATTCCTCAATGTGCCGACTATTCATGGAACGTGAGAAGCAGATGAATAATCATCTGCTTCCGGAAGAAATCGAAGAATTTTTTGGGAATCCTGCAAGAGCCACTCGTTCTTTTTTCTCTGACAGATGGTCAGAACTTCATCTGGGTTCGAATCCTACTGATAGGTCTACTAGAGATCAGAAATTGTTGAAAAAAGAACAAAAGAAACATCTTGCTTTTTCCAGGCGATCGGAAAAGAAAGAAATAGTGAATTTATTCAAGATAATTATGTACTTACAAAATACCGTCTCAATTCATCCTATTTCATCCTATCGAGGATGTGATATGGTTCCAAAGGGTGAACTGGACAGTTCCAATAAGATTTCATTCTTGAACAAAAATCCATTTTGGGGTTTATTTCATCTATTCCATGACCGGAACAGGGGGAGATACACGTTACACCACGATTTTGAATCAGAAGATATATTTCAAGAAATGGCAGATCTATTCACTCTATCAATAACCGAGCCGGATCTGGTGTATCATAAGGAATTTGATTTTTCTATGGATTCCTCCGGATTGGATCAAAAACATTTCTTGAATGAGTTATTGAACTCCAGGGATGAATCGAAAAAGCACTCTTTATTGGTTCTACCTCCTCTTTTTTATGAAGAGAATGAATCTTTTTATCGAAGGATCATAAAAAAATGGGTCCAGACCTCTTGCGGAAATAATGTGGAAGATCCAAAACCTAAAATAGTTGTATTTGCTAGCAACAACATAATGGAGGCAGTCAATCAATATAGATTGATCCGAAATCTGATTCAAATCCAATATAGCACCCATGGTTACATAAGAAATGTATTGAATCGATTCAATTGCAACTTCGAATATGGAATTCAAAGGTATCAAATAGGAAATGATACTCTGAATCATCGAACTAGAATGAAATACACGATCAACCAACATTTATCAAATTTGAAAAAGAGTCAGAAGAAGTGGTTCGATCCTCTTATTTTGATTTCTCGAACGGAGAGATCTATGAATTGGGATCCTAATGTATATAGATACAAATGGTCCAATGGGAGCAAGAATTTCCAGGAACATTTGGACTATTTCATTTCTGAGCAGAATAGCCGTTTTCAAGTAGTGTTCGATCGATTACATATTAATCAATATTCGATTGATTGGTCTGAGGTTATCGACAAAAAAGATTTGTCTAAGTCACTTTGTTTATTTTTGTCCAAGTTACTTCTTTTTTTGCCCAAGTTTCTTCTCTTTTTGTCTAACTCACTTCCTTCTTTTTTATTTGTGAGTTTTGGGGGTATCCCCATTCATAGGTCCGAGATCCACATCTATGAATTGAAAGGTCCGAATGATCCACTCTGTAATCAGTTATTAGAATCAATAGGTCTTCAAATCTTTCATTTGAAAAAAAGGAAACCCTTATTATTGGATGACCAAGATACTTCCCAAAAATCGAAATTCTTGATCAATGGAGGAACAATATCACCATTTTTGTTCAATAAGATACCAAAGTGGATGATTGACTCATTCCATACTAGAAAGAATCGCAGGAAATCTTTTGATAACACAGATTCCTATTTCTCAATGATATCCCACGATCCAGACAATTGGCTGAATCCCGTGAAACCATTTCATAGAAGTTCATTGATATACTATTTTTATAAAGCAAATCGACTTCGATTCTTGAATAATCAATATCACTTCTGCTTCTATTGTAACAAAAGATTCCCTTTTTATGTGGAAAAGGCCCGTATCAATAATTATGATTTTACGTATGGACAATTCCTCAAAATCTTGTTCATTCGCAACAAAATCTTTTCTTTTTGCGATGGTCAAAAAAAACATGCTTTTTTGAAGAGAGATACTATTTCACCAATCGAGTTACAGGTATCTAACATATTGATACCTAACGATTTTCCGCAAAGTGGCGACGAAGGGTATAACTTCTACAAATCTTTCCATTTTCCAATTCGATACGATCCATTCGTTCGTGGAGCTATTTACTCGATCGCAGACATTTCTGGAACACCTCTAACAGAGGGACAAATAGTCCATTTTGAAAAAACTTATTGTCAACCTCTTTCAGATATGAATATACCTGATTCAGAAGGGAAGAACTTGTATCAGTATCTCAATTTCAATTCAAACATGGGTTGGATTCACACTCCATGTTCTGAGAAATATTTACCATCCGAAAAAAGGAAAAAACGGAGTTCTTGTCTACAAAAATGCCTTGAGAAAGGTCAGATGTATAGAACCTTTCAACAAGATAGTGTTTTTTCAACTCTCTCAAAATGGAATCTATTCCAAACATATATACCATGGTTCCTTACCTCGACGGGGTACAAATATCTAAATTTCATATTTTTAGATACTTTTTCAGACCTATTGCCGATACTAAGTAGCAGCCAAAAATTTGTATCCATTTTTCATGATATTATGCATGGGTCAGATATATTATGGCGAATTCGTCAGATTCCATTGTGTCTTCCACAATGGAATCTGATAAGTGAGATTCCGGGTAATTGTTTCCATAATCTTCTTCTGTCCGAAGAAATGACTCATCGAAATAATGAGTTACTATTGATATCGACACATCTGAGATCGCTAAATGTTCAGGAGTTCTTCTATTCAATCCTTTTCCTTCTCCTTGTTGCTGGATATCTCGTTCGTACACATCTTCTCTTTGTTTCTCGAGTCTATAGTGAGTTACAGACAGAGTTCGAAAAGGTAAAATCTTTGATGATTCCATCATACATGATTGAGTTGCGAAAACTTCTGGATAGGTATCCTACATCTGAACTGAATTCTTTCTGGTTAAAGAATATCTTTCTAGTTGCTCTGGAACAATTAGGAGATTCTCTAGAAGAAATACGGAGTTTTGCTTTTGGTAGCAACATGCTATGGGGTGGTGGTCCCGCTTATGGGGTCAAATCCATACGTTCTAAGAATAAATATTGGAATCTCATCGATCTCATAAGTATTATACCAAATCCCATCAATCGAATCGCTTTTTCGAGAAATACGAGACATCTAAGTCATCCAAGTAAAGCAATCTATTCCTTGATAAGAAAAATAAAAAACGTGAATGGTGATTGGATTGATGATCAAATAGAATCCTGGGTCTCGAACACTGATTCGATTGATGATAAAGAAAAAGAATTCTTGGTTCAGTTTTCTACCTTAACAACAGAAAAAAGGATTGATCAAATTCTATTGAGTCTTACTCATAGTGATCTTTTATCAAAGAATAACTCTGGTTATCAAATAAGTGAACAACCGGGAGCAATTTACTTACGATACTTAGTTGACATTCAAAAAAAGTATCTAATGATTTATGAATTCAATACATCCTGTTTAGTAGAAAGACGTATATTCCTTGCTAATTATCAGACAATTACTTATTCACACACCTTGTGGGGGGCTAATAGTTTGCATTTCCCATCTCATGGAAAACCCTTTTCGCTCCGCTTAGCCCTACCTCCCCCTAGTAGGGGTATTTTAGTGATAGGTTCTATAGGAACTGGACGATCCTATTTGGTCAAATAC
>NW_028196898.1:0-7500 GCF_037176805.1 Vigna unguiculata
TACCGGGAGTCGATGACTATTCATAGCTATTACTTTGACATCAAAGAAGAGTTCGACCCAATGCTTTATTTCTGTCCTAGTTGATCCCGATTCGACATTAAAAGTATATTGATTTTTCCCCAATAACCGAATACTTTTGTCTGTAAATACTGCATATTTTATTCCATTCATAAATCTATTTTCTTCCCTATGAGTTCTAGTCTCAATTAAAATACTAGTTTTTACTGTTCATATGTTATGATTTGAATATACCACATCAATTCGTTATGTATGGATGATGAGATTCCATTGATACAGAGCCACTCGTTCTTTTTTCTCTGACAGATGGTCAGAACTTCATCTGGGTTCGAATCCTACTGATAGGTCTACTAGAGATCAGAAATTGTTGAAAAAAGAACAAAAGAAACATCTTGCTTTTTCCAGGCGATCGGAAAAGAAAGAAATAGTGAATTTATTCAAGATAATTATGTACTTACAAAATACCGTCTCAATTCATCCTATTTCATCCTATCGAGGATGTGATATGGTTCCAAAGGGTGAACTGGACAGTTCCAATAAGATTTCATTCTTGAACAAAAATCCGATAGACTTTTTGGAGGGAGGGTCCCATTGGCGTGCATCCAGTAGGAATTGAACCTACGAATTCGCCAATTATGAGTTGGGCGCTTTAACCATTCAGCCATGGATGCTTAGCGGGAATCCTCGTACATGGTGAATAACCAAATTCCAATTGAAGTGAAATCTTTCGGATAAATCAATGCAATTAGGAGGATTCGATGAAAGGACATCAATTCAAATCCTGGATTTTCGAATTGAGAGAGATATTGAGAGAAATCAAGAATTCTCGCTATTTCTTAGATTCATGGACCCAATTCAATTCAGCGGGATTTTTCATTCATATTTTTTTCCATCAAGAGAGTTTTATAAAACTCTTGGACTCCCGAATTTGGAGTATCCTACTTTCACGCAATTCACAGGGTTCAACAAGCAATCGATATTTCACGATCAAGTATGTAGTACTCTTTGTAGTAGCGGTCCTTATATATCGTATTAACAATCGAAAAATGGTCGAAAGAAAAAATCCCTATTTGACAAGGCTTCTTCCTATACCTATGAATTCCATTGGACCCAAAAATGATACATTGGAAGAATCATCTGAGTCTTCCAATATCAATAGGTTGATTGTTCCGCTCCTGTATCTTCCAAAAGGAAAAAAGATCTCTGAGAGTTCTTTCCTGGATCCGAAAGAGAGTACTCGGGTTCTCCCAATAACTAAAAAGTATATCATGCCTGAATTTAACTGGGATTCGCGGTGGTGGAGGAACTGGATAGGAAAAAAGAGCGATTCTAGTTGTAAGATATCTAATGAAACCATCGCTGGAATTGAGATCTCATTCAAAGAGAAAGATATCAAATATCTGGAGTTCCTTTTTGTATATTATATGGATGATCCGATCCGTAAGGACCATGATTGGGAATTTTTTGATCGTCTTTCCCCGAGAAAGAGGCGAAACATAATCAACTTGAATTCGGGACAGCTATTCGAAATCTTAGTGAAAGACTGGATTTATTATCTCATGTTTGCTTTTCGTGAAAAAATACCAAAGGAAGTGGAGGGTTTCTTCAAACAACAAGGGACTGGGTCAATTATTCAATCAAATGATATTGAGCATGTTTCGCATCTCTTCTTGAGAAACAAGCGGGCTATTTCTTTGCAAAATTGTGCTCAATTTCATATGTGGCAATTCCGTCAAGATCTCTTCGTTAGTTGGGGGAAGAGTCCGCACGAATCGGATTTTTTGAGGAACATGTCACGAGAGAATTGGATTTGGTTAGACAATGTGTGGTTGGGAAACAAGGATCGGTTTTTTAGCAAGGTACGGAATGTATCATCAAATCTTCAATATGATTCCACGAGATCTAGTTTCATTCAAGTAACGGATTCTAGCCAATTGAAAGGATCTTCTGATCAATCCAAGGATTCTTTCGATTCCATTAGGAATGAGGATTCGAAATATCACACATTGATCAATCAAAGAGAGATTCAACAACTAAAAGAAAGATCGATTCTTTGTTGGGATCCTTCCTTTCTTCAAACGGAACGAACAGAGATAGAATCAGAGCGATTCCTTAAAATCCTTTCTGGATATTCCTCAATGTGCCGACTATTCATGGAACGTGAGAAGCAGATGAATAATCATCTGCTTCCGGAAGAAATCGAAGAATTTTTTGGGAATCCTGCAAGAGCCACTCGTTCTTTTTTCTCTGACAGATGGTCAGAACTTCATCTGGGTTCGAATCCTACTGATAGGTCTACTAGAGATCAGAAATTGTTGAAAAAAGAACAAAAGAAACATCTTGCTTTTTCCAGGCGATCGGAAAAGAAAGAAATAGTGAATTTATTCAAGATAATTATGTACTTACAAAATACCGTCTCAATTCATCCTATTTCATCCTATCGAGGATGTGATATGGTTCCAAAGGGTGAACTGGACAGTTCCAATAAGATTTCATTCTTGAACAAAAATCCATTTTGGGGTTTATTTCATCTATTCCATGACCGGAACAGGGGGAGATACACGTTACACCACGATTTTGAATCAGAAGATATATTTCAAGAAATGGCAGATCTATTCACTCTATCAATAACCGAGCCGGATCTGGTGTATCATAAGGAATTTGATTTTTCTATGGATTCCTCCGGATTGGATCAAAAACATTTCTTGAATGAGTTATTGAACTCCAGGGATGAATCGAAAAAGCACTCTTTATTGGTTCTACCTCCTCTTTTTTATGAAGAGAATGAATCTTTTTATCGAAGGATCATAAAAAAATGGGTCCAGACCTCTTGCGGAAATAATGTGGAAGATCCAAAACCTAAAATAGTTGTATTTGCTAGCAACAACATAATGGAGGCAGTCAATCAATATAGATTGATCCGAAATCTGATTCAAATCCAATATAGCACCCATGGTTACATAAGAAATGTATTGAATCGATTCAATTGCAACTTCGAATATGGAATTCAAAGGTATCAAATAGGAAATGATACTCTGAATCATCGAACTAGAATGAAATACACGATCAACCAACATTTATCAAATTTGAAAAAGAGTCAGAAGAAGTGGTTCGATCCTCTTATTTTGATTTCTCGAACGGAGAGATCTATGAATTGGGATCCTAATGTATATAGATACAAATGGTCCAATGGGAGCAAGAATTTCCAGGAACATTTGGACTATTTCATTTCTGAGCAGAATAGCCGTTTTCAAGTAGTGTTCGATCGATTACATATTAATCAATATTCGATTGATTGGTCTGAGGTTATCGACAAAAAAGATTTGTCTAAGTCACTTTGTTTATTTTTGTCCAAGTTACTTCTTTTTTTGCCCAAGTTTCTTCTCTTTTTGTCTAACTCACTTCCTTCTTTTTTATTTGTGAGTTTTGGGGGTATCCCCATTCATAGGTCCGAGATCCACATCTATGAATTGAAAGGTCCGAATGATCCACTCTGTAATCAGTTATTAGAATCAATAGGTCTTCAAATCTTTCATTTGAAAAAAAGGAAACCCTTATTATTGGATGACCAAGATACTTCCCAAAAATCGAAATTCTTGATCAATGGAGGAACAATATCACCATTTTTGTTCAATAAGATACCAAAGTGGATGATTGACTCATTCCATACTAGAAAGAATCGCAGGAAATCTTTTGATAACACAGATTCCTATTTCTCAATGATATCCCACGATCCAGACAATTGGCTGAATCCCGTGAAACCATTTCATAGAAGTTCATTGATATACTATTTTTATAAAGCAAATCGACTTCGATTCTTGAATAATCAATATCACTTCTGCTTCTATTGTAACAAAAGATTCCCTTTTTATGTGGAAAAGGCCCGTATCAATAATTATGATTTTACGTATGGACAATTCCTCAAAATCTTGTTCATTCGCAACAAAATCTTTTCTTTTTGCGATGGTCAAAAAAAACATGCTTTTTTGAAGAGAGATACTATTTCACCAATCGAGTTACAGGTATCTAACATATTGATACCTAACGATTTTCCGCAAAGTGGCGACGAAGGGTATAACTTCTACAAATCTTTCCATTTTCCAATTCGATACGATCCATTCGTTCGTGGAGCTATTTACTCGATCGCAGACATTTCTGGAACACCTCTAACAGAGGGACAAATAGTCCATTTTGAAAAAACTTATTGTCAACCTCTTTCAGATATGAATATACCTGATTCAGAAGGGAAGAACTTGTATCAGTATCTCAATTTCAATTCAAACATGGGTTGGATTCACACTCCATGTTCTGAGAAATATTTACCATCCGAAAAAAGGAAAAAACGGAGTTCTTGTCTACAAAAATGCCTTGAGAAAGGTCAGATGTATAGAACCTTTCAACAAGATAGTGTTTTTTCAACTCTCTCAAAATGGAATCTATTCCAAACATATATACCATGGTTCCTTACCTCGACGGGGTACAAATATCTAAATTTCATATTTTTAGATACTTTTTCAGACCTATTGCCGATACTAAGTAGCAGCCAAAAATTTGTATCCATTTTTCATGATATTATGCATGGGTCAGATATATTATGGCGAATTCGTCAGATTCCATTGTGTCTTCCACAATGGAATCTGATAAGTGAGATTCCGGGTAATTGTTTCCATAATCTTCTTCTGTCCGAAGAAATGACTCATCGAAATAATGAGTTACTATTGATATCGACACATCTGAGATCGCTAAATGTTCAGGAGTTCTTCTATTCAATCCTTTTCCTTCTCCTTGTTGCTGGATATCTCGTTCGTACACATCTTCTCTTTGTTTCTCGAGTCTATAGTGAGTTACAGACAGAGTTCGAAAAGGTAAAATCTTTGATGATTCCATCATACATGATTGAGTTGCGAAAACTTCTGGATAGGTATCCTACATCTGAACTGAATTCTTTCTGGTTAAAGAATATCTTTCTAGTTGCTCTGGAACAATTAGGAGATTCTCTAGAAGAAATACGGAGTTTTGCTTTTGGTAGCAACATGCTATGGGGTGGTGGTCCCGCTTATGGGGTCAAATCCATACGTTCTAAGAATAAATATTGGAATCTCATCGATCTCATAAGTATTATACCAAATCCCATCAATCGAATCGCTTTTTCGAGAAATACGAGACATCTAAGTCATCCAAGTAAAGCAATCTATTCCTTGATAAGAAAAATAAAAAACGTGAATGGTGATTGGATTGATGATCAAATAGAATCCTGGGTCTCGAACACTGATTCGATTGATGATAAAGAAAAAGAATTCTTGGTTCAGTTTTCTACCTTAACAACAGAAAAAAGGATTGATCAAATTCTATTGAGTCTTACTCATAGTGATCTTTTATCAAAGAATAACTCTGGTTATCAAATAAGTGAACAACCGGGAGCAATTTACTTACGATACTTAGTTGACATTCAAAAAAAGTATCTAATGATTTATGAATTCAATACATCCTGTTTAGTAGAAAGACGTATATTCCTTGCTAATTATCAGACAATTACTTATTCACACACCTTGTGGGGGGCTAATAGTTTGCATTTCCCATCTCATGGAAAACCCTTTTCGCTCCGCTTAGCCCTACCTCCCCCTAGTAGGGGTATTTTAGTGATAGGTTCTATAGGAACTGGACGATCCTATTTGGTCAAATACCTAGCGACAAACTCCTATGTTCCTTTCATTACAGTATTTCTGAACAAGTTCCTGGATAACAAGCCTAAGGGTTTTCTTATTGATAATAGTGACTATATTGATGATAGTGACGATATTGATGATAGTGACGATATTGATGATAGTGACGATAGTGACGATATCGACCGTGACCTTGATATGGAGCTGGAGCTTCTAACTATGATGAATACGCTAACTATGGATATGATGCCAGAAATAGACCGATTTTATATCACCTTTCACTTCGAATTAGCAAAAGCAATGTCTCCTTGCATAATATGGATTCCTAACATTCATGATCTGGATGTGACTGAGTCGAATTACTTATCCCTCGGTCTTTTAGTGAACTATCTCTCCAGGGATTGTGAAAGATGTTCCACTAGAAATATTCTTGTTATTGCTTCGACTCATATTCCCCAAAAAGTAGATCCAGCTCTAATAGCTCCGAATAAATTCAATACATGCATTAAGATACGAAGGCTTCTTATTCCACAACAACGAAAACACTTTTTCACTCTTTCATATACTAGGGGATTTCACTTGGAAAAGAAAATGTCCCATACTAATGGATTCGGGTCCACGACGATGGGTTCAAATGTACGAGATCTTGTAGCACTTAACAATGAGGCCCTATCGATTAGTATTATACAAAAAAAATCCATCATAGACACTAATATAATTAGTTCTGTTCTTCATAGACAAACTTGGGATTTCCGATCTCAGGTAAGATCGGTTCAGGATCATGGGATCCTTTTCTATCAGATAGGAAGGGCTGTTTCACAAAATGTACTTCTAAGTAATTGCTCCATAGATCCTATATCTATCTATATGAAGAAGAAATCATGTGACGGGGGGGATTCTTATTTGTACAAATGGTACTTCGAACTTGGAACGAGTATGAAGAAATTAACGATACTTCTTTACCTTTTGAGTTGTTCTGCCGGATCGGTCGCTCAAGACCTTTGGTCTCTACCCGGACCTGATGAAAAAAATGGGATCACATCTTATGGACTCGTTGAGAAGAATTATGATCTAGTTCATGGCCTATTAGAAGTAGAAGGCGCTCTGGTGGGATCCTCACGTACAGAAAAAGATTGCAGTCAATTTGATAAGGATCGAGTGACATTGCTTCTTCGGTCCGAACCAAGGAATCCCTTAAATAGGATTCAAAATGGATCTTATTCTATCGTTGATCAGAGATTTCTCTATGAAAAATATGAATCGGAGTTTGAAGAAGGGGGAGGAGTCCTCGACCCGCAACAGATAGAGGAGGATTTTTTCAATCACATCGTTTGGGCTCCTAGAATATGGCGCCCTTGGGGCTTTCTATTTGATTGTATTGAAAGGCCCAATAATTTGGGATTTCCCTATTGGGCCAGGTCATTTCGGGACAAGCGGATCATTTATGATGAAGAGGATGAGCTTCAAGAGAATGATTCAGAGTTCTTGCAGGGTGGAACCATGCAGTACCAGACACGAGATAGATCTTCCAAAGAACAGGGCTTTTTTCGAATAAGCCAATTCATTTGGGACCCCGTGGATCCACTCTTTTTCCTATTCAAAGATCAGCCTTTTGTCTCTGTGTTTTCACATCGACAATTCTTTACAGATGAAGAGATGTCAAGGGAACTTCTTACTTCCCAAACAAATCTTCCTACATCTATATATAAACACTGGTTTATCAAGAATACGCAAGAAAAGCATTTTGAATTGTTGATTCATTGCCAGAGATGGCTTAGAATCAATAGTTCATCATCTAAAGGATTTTTCCCTTCTAATA
>NW_028196898.1:25000-40000 GCF_037176805.1 Vigna unguiculata
AAAAAACAAATAATCAAAATATTATTTGATGCAATTACAACTGATTTGAACGAAAAAAGAAAAGTAAATCGAAAGAACACTAAGTCTATTAAAAGAAACGAAATCTGTAAAAAAGTACCTCGGTGGTCATACAAATTGATGGACGAATTAGAACAACTAGGTGGAAAAATTGAAGCAGATAATTCTCAAATTCGTTCTAGAAAAGGCAAACGTGTAGTCATTTTGACTAATAAAGATAAATTTTTTAAAAAATACAAGACTTATCGTGATCGTGGAGATACTGAAAATAATGAACAAAAAAACGAATTGGCTTTAAGACGTTATTCCCAACAATCGGATTTTCGAAGAGACATAATCAAAGGATCTATCCGTGCTCAAAGACGGAAAACAGTTACTTGGAAATTTTTTCAAAAAAGGGTGCATTCGCCGCTTTTTTTGGATAAAATTGAAAAATCAATATTCTTTTCTTTTCATAGTTTAAAATCAATGAAAAGATTTTTTATGTTAAATATTTGGATTCGTAAAAAGACAGAATTTCAAATTTTAGGTTCTATAGAGGAAAAAACAAAAAAAAGTCCGAAAAAAAAAGAGGAGGAAGCAAAAAAGGAAAATGCAGAAAGAAAACGTATAGAAATAGCAGAAGCCTGGGATAGCATTATATTTGCTCAAGTAATAAGAGGTGTTTTATTAATAACCCAATGCTTTATTAGGAAATATATTCTATTACCTTCATTTATAATAATTAAAAATACAATTCGTATACTATTTTTTCAAATTCCAGAATGGTCTGAAGATTATATGGATTGGAAGAGAGAAATATATATTAAATGCACGTATAACGGCGTTCAATTATCCGAAAGAGAGTTTCCGCAAAAATGGCTAACAGATGGGATTCAGATAAAAATATTATTTCCTTTTCGTCTAAAACCTTGGCATAAATCTAAAATACGATGTAATGAAAACAAAAAAAATTCAAAGAAAAAAAAGAACTTTTGTTTTTTAACAGTTTGGGGGATGGAAGTTGAATTGCCTTTTTCTAGTTCCACGAAAAATCCACTTTCCTTTTTCGACCCCATTTTAAAAGAACTAAAAAAAAAAAAGAAAAAATTTGAATTTTTCACTTTTCTAGTTCTAAAAGTTTTAAGTGAAAAATTCAAACTGTTTCTAAATATCGTAATAGAAAAAGCAAAAGGGATCATCCAAAGTATTCTTGAAATTATTAGAAAAAGTATAGTATTCCTCACGAAAAAAAAACAAGAATTTTTAAATTTAAAATATTTTTTTATTAAAAGGAAACCCCCAAAACTCGATGAATTGAGCGAAAACAAAAAATATTCAACAATTTGGAAGAATAATTCAATGATTTCTGAAGCAACCATTTCAATTCAATCGATAAAGTCGACAAATTTTTCATTGAAAAAAAAATCTATAAAGGATCTCAATACTAAGAGAAAAGTAGTTATTAAAAAAATAGAAAAAATGAAAAAAGAAGAAAAGAAAAGAGGACTTGGAATTCGCGAGACAAATATTCATTCGAAGAAAAAAATTTATGATAGTAAAAGGATAGAATTCGAAAAAAAAATTTTGCAGATATTCCAAAGAAGAAATATTAGCTTAACTAAAAAATCACATTCTTTTTTTCAATTTTTGATGAAAAAAATATACATAGATATCTTTCTATATATCATTTGTATTCCGAAAATCCAGCTACAACTTTTTCTTGAATCAACAAAAAAATTTTTAAATAAATGGCTTTACGATAATGAACCAAATACAGAAAGAAGTTATAAAACAAATCAAAGTATAATTCCCTTTCTTTTAAAATTACACAAATATTTTAATAATAAGAATAAGAATGCGAATTCACATAATTATTTTGATGTCTCCTTTTTGTCACAACCATATGTATTTTTAAATTTGTTACAAACCCGAATTATTAACATAAACATATATAAGTTAAGACTTCTTTTTCAATATAATAAAAATTTTTTTTTTCTGAAAAATGAAATAAAGGATTCTTTTTTTGGAGCACAAGGAATAGTTCATTCTAAAAGAAAACAAAATAACCTGCTCAATTCTGAACTAAATCAATGGACAAATTGGTTAAAGAATAATTATTATCAATATAACTTATCTAACAGTAGCTGGTCAAAATTAGTATCACAAAAATGGAGAAATAGAATCACTAAATGTGGTGTAACTCAAAATAAAAATTTAACCAAATGGGATTCATATGGAAAAAGCCCATTAATTCTTTACAAAGAACAACAAGGAATCCCATTAAAAAAAAAAATTAGAAAACAATATAAATACGATCTTTTATCCTATAATTTTATGAATTATGCAAATAAGAAAGACTCATATATTTATCGATATAGATCCCTATTTCAATCAAATAAAAACACAATGATTTCTTCTAATTACAATACATATAAAAAAGACTTATTTGATAGAATAAGTAATATTTTTATCAAGAATTATATAGCAGAAGATACTATTATTATAAATCCGGATAGAAAATATTTGGATTGGACGGGAATCAATAGAAAAATACTAAATCGTTCCATATGCAATCCGGAATTTTGGTTCTTTTCCAAATTTGTGATATTTTATAATACATTTAGGGGTAACTCGCAAATTATACCAATAAAATTACTTTATTTACATTCTCTTTTTTTACATTCTAAAGGAAATAAAAATGTTAGTGAAAAGAATATTACTAGAAAGAAAAAAAAAATAGATGTTTTTAGAACATCGAAAAAAAAACCCAAGAACAATATGGAGGCAGAACTTCAATTCTTAGTAAGAAATTTTTTGAATTTCCATTTAAACTGGAAAAATTTCTTAGGTCAAAAAATATTTAACAATGTAAAAGTATATTGTCTCCTTATTAGATTGACAAATTTAAGAAAAATTACTATAGCCTCTATTCAAAGAGGAGAACTAGGTCTAGATATTATGATGATTCAAAAACAGACGAATTTAACTCTTTCAGGCTTAAGGAAAAAGAAAAATAATAAATTTAGGAAAAAAGAACTATTTGTTATCGAACCAGTTCGCCTGTCTAGAAAAAATAATAAACAATTTTTTAAGTATAAAATGATGGGTTTTTCATTAATTCATAAGAATAAACGCAAAATTTATAAAAAATACTCAGAAAAAATTCATGTTAATAAGAAATTTTTTGATAAATACATTACAAGAACAAAAGATCAAAAGATAACAGAAAACAAAGAAAACGAGAAATTTAATTTACTTGTTCCTGAAAACATTTTATCTGCTAGACGTCGTAGAGAGTTGAGAATTAGAATTTGTTTAGATCCAAATAATATAAATAGTATGCATAGAAACACAATATTTTATAATGAAAATAAAGTCCAAAATTGTTTTAAAGTTTTGACTAAAAAAAGAAATGAGAAAGAGAAAAAAAAACTAATGAATTTCAAAATTTTTCTTTGGCCAAAATATCGATTAGAAGATTTAGCTTGTATAAATCGTTATTGGTTTAATACCCATAATGGAAGCCGTTTCAGTATAGTAAGGATACATATGTATCCGCGTGTGAAAATTCGTTAATCTAATTTTGTTTTCTATTTAGCATATGTATCTATCTATAGATAGATACATAGGTTAAACAAATACACGTATTTTGGTATGGCATTGATTTTAATTCAATGATGTATACATAAAAAAAAAGCATTAACAAAATTATCTTTTTTTATCTAATGTAATGTATACAATTCTTTTTTATATATCAAACTAGTCTCCTTTATACTATATCTATTTAAATTCTCTATTTCAATTGGATTGATTTCAGTTATCAAAAAAATTAGATTTCGGATTTCTATCAAAAAATTAAAAATGAGTGTCATTCTAATTACTGATCAATAAAAATATCTATAAAAATCGAGGAGAAGGAAAAACTTTTATTTTTTTATGGTAAAAAAGTCATTTATACCTGTTATTTCACAAGAAAAAAAAGGAAAAAAACCGGGATTGGTTGAATTTCAAATATTCAAATTTACCAATAGAATACGAAGACTTACTTCACATTTTGAATTGCACCGAAAAGACTACTCATCCCAAACAGGTTTACGTAAAATTTTGGGAAAACGGCAAAGATTACTGTCTTATTTGTCAAAGAAAGATGGAATACGGTATAAAAAATTAATCAATCAGTTTAATATTCGGCAGTCACAAATTCGTTAAATTGAAGAGTAATTTTCAATTATTCGATTTATTAGATCTTGAATTTGGATGAACTTTTTTTTTAAGCGATTCATAAAAGAATAAATCGAGCAAAAACCTATGAATATCTCAACGAAAAGAAAGGACTTCATGATAGTCAATATGGGGCCTCACCACCCATCAATGCACGGTGTTCTTAGACTTATTGTTACTCTAGATGGTGAGGATGTTATTGATTGTGAACCGATATTGGGTTATTTACACAGAGGAATGGAAAAAATAGCGGAAAACCGAACAATTATACAATATCTGCCTTATGTAACACGTTGGGACTATTTAGCTACAATGTTCACAGAAGCAATAACTGTAAATGGACCAGAACAGTTGGGAAATATTCAAGTACCTAAAAGAGCCAGCTATATCCGAGTAATAATGTTGGAGTTAAGCCGTATAGCTTCTCACCTACTATGGCTAGGACCTTTTATGGCAGATATTGGTGCACAAACACCTTTTTTCTATATTTTCAGAGAAAGAGAATTAATATATGATCTATTTGAAGCTGCCACAGGTATGAGAATGATGCATAATTTTTTTCGTATCGGAGGGGTAGCGACTGATCTACCTTATGGTTGGATAGATAAATGTTATGATTTCTGCGATTATTTTTTAACAAGTATTGCTGAATATCAAAAACTTATTACGCGAAATCCTATTTTTTTAGAACGGGTTGAGGGCGTCGGTGTTGTTGATGTAAAAGAAGTTATTAATTGGGGTTTATCAGGACCGATGCTTCGGGCTTCCGGAATACAATGGGATCTACGTAAAGTGGATAATTATGAATGTTACGAAGAATTTCATTGGGAAGTTCAATGGCAAAAAGAAGGAGATTCATTAGCTCGTTATTTAGTTCGAATTGGTGAAATGATAGAATCCATAAAAATTATTCAACAGGCTTTGGAAGGACTTCCCGGCGGTCCATATGAAAATTTAGAAATCCGCTGCTTTGATAGAGAAAAAGAGCCAGAATGGAATGAGTTTGAGTATCGATTTATTAGTAAAAAATCGTCTCCGAGTTTTGAATTGCCAAAACAAGAACTTTATGTAAGAGTTGAAGCCCCCAAGGGAGAATTAGGGATTTTTCTAATAGGGGATCAAAATGGTTTTCCTTGGAGATGGAAAATTCATCCGCCCGGTTTTATAAATTTGCAAATTCTTCCTCAATTAGTTAAAAGAATGAAATTGGCCGATATTATGACAATACTAGGTAGCATAGATATTATTATGGGAGAAGTTGATCGTTGAAATGATAATTGATTTAACAGAAATACAAGATATACATTTTTTTTTCAGATTGCAATTTTTGAAAGAGATATATGGAATTCTTTGGGTATTTGTGCCTATTTTTATTTTGATATTAGGAATTACTATAAGTGTACTAGCAATTGTATGGTTAGAAAGAGAAATATCTGCAGGGATACAACAGCGTATTGGACCTGAATACACCGGTCCTTTTGGAGTTCTTCAAGCTCTAGCAGACGGAACAAAATTACTTTTTAAAGAGAATCTTATTCCATCTAGAGGAGATATTCGTTTATTTAGTTTCGGCCCATCTATCTCAGTCATATCCATTATAATAAGCTATTCAGTAATTCCTTTTGGCTATAACTTTGTTTTATCTGATCTGAATATTGGTGTTTTTTTATGGATTGCTATTTCGAGTATTGCCCCCATTGGACTTCTTATGTCAGGATATGGGTCAAATAATAAATATTCCTTTTTGGGTGGTCTACGAGCAGCTGCTCAATCAATTAGTTATGAAATACCATTAACTCTATGTGTGTTATCGATATCTCTATGTGTGCTTCGTTGAGACATAAATTTTTTGATACTATTTCTTATAAGCCTCTCCTTATATTTAAAGTACAAAAAGAATCTATAAAGAATATATATATATTCTTTTCGCATTTGGATTGAATAATTGAATCAGATAGTTATATGAGTGCAATAAAACAGCTTTTTTTGAATATAATTTATAGAATACTCTATTACTTATAGAGAAAGTATGATGATTTCAAATTGCAGTAAAAATATTGAGTCTAATTTTCTATGTATAAGAATAAGGTGAAAAAATCAATGAAATTCTAGAATTAGATTCTATATATTATATTCTATGTATAGAAGTGGTTGTTTTTCCCAAGATTTGTTGATTAGTAATCCTGTCTTGAAGCGGACGCAAAAGACCAACCTTTTTCAAATTTTCAATATCATTTGTATGAATTAGCATACATATATTAACAAAATTAAAAAAAGGCATTAATATAATAAAAAAAATTAATGGATGGCTAGAAACACCAAAATACACAAAAGATTAGTAACGTATATTTCTTTTTTAAATTATCCAATTTATGTATAATATAAAAAGAATACTAATGGGGACTTGAAGTTGGTAGAAAAAATAAGGCAGTACTCCCCCCAATTCCGATCTAGAGTATACTTCCATCCATTGATTGAATAAATAACTATCAGGAACGAAATAATCCTTTAATTTTTTGAAGTCCCCTTTTGCTTGCACAAAAAGGAATAAGATAAGAGGTAAAAGTGATCTCCTTTTTCTTTTTTGTCTTATATACTCCATATTTATGGAGATAATCATAATTTAAAAAAAGAACATCTAATTATTTTTCGGAATCGAAAATGATGTGGGAGTTCTTGATAATTTTAAAAGAGTATTTTATGCAAAAATGAAATTAAGTTATTACTCAACAAATTTAATTTTGAATTTTTTAAAGGATGAGATCAATTCAGAAGTACCTTTTGTATTTTTTATTTATCTAAAGAAATTCAATAAATGTGCAAATGTTTTTATTTTTTAAATAAGTGTGTATTCATTTAAAAATTTTTTTTAGAACAGACAGAATTCCATGGGTCTAATTCAGAACCGTCCGAGAAAATAGAATCTTATCTATCTTAGGGATATATCAAGGGAGAAATAATTGGCCGGGTTCTTATATTTTTTTAAGGCTTTAAAGGAGCCGTATGAGATGAAAATCTCATGTACGGTTCTGTAATAGAGATGGTAACAGTAATGTCATCACCGACTAGGATTATCTAACAGTTTAAGTACAGTTGATATAGTTGATGCACAATCCAAATATGGTTTTTGGGGATGGAATTTGTGGCGGCAACCTATGGGTTTCCTCGTTTTTCTAATCTCTTCCCTAGCAGAATGTGAAAGATTACCTTTTGATTTACCAGAAGCGGAAGAAGAACTAATAGCGGGTTATCAAACCGAATATTCCGGTATCAAATTTGGTTTATTTTATGTTGCTTCCTATTTAAACCTATTCGTTTCTTCCTTATTTGTAACAGTTCTTTATTTTGGTGGTTCAAATTTCTCTATTCCGTACATCTTCGTTTCTAATTTTTTTCAAATAAATAAAACATACGGAGTTTTTGTAACGATAATTGGTATCTTTATTACACTAGTTAAAACTTATTTATTCATATTCGTTTCTATCACAACAAGATGGACTTTGCCTAGGCTACGAATAGATCAATTATTAAATCTTGGGTGGAAGTTTCTTTTACCCATTTCTCTTGGTAATCTATTATTAACAACGTCGTCTCAACTGTTTTCACTGTAAAAAAAATGTGGACCTTCTATATTCAAAATTCAGAACTTGTTTTAAACAAGAGAAAGAAAAAAAATATTCAGAGCTATTCACGATATGTTCCTTATGGTAACTGAATTCATAAATTATAGTGAACAAATAATACGAGCTGCTAGATATATTGGTCAAGGTCTCATGATTACCTTATCTCATGCAAATAGGTTACCCGTAACTATTCAATATCCTTATGAAAAAATAATCTCATCAGAACGTTTTCGCGGTCGAATACATTTTGAATTTGATAAATGCATTGCTTGTGAAGTATGTGTTCGTGTCTGTCCTATAGATCTACCCATTGTTGATTGGAAACTAGAAACTGATATTCGAAAAAAACGGTTGCTTAATTACAGTATTGATTTTGGAATCTGTATATTTTGTGGTAACTGTATTGAGTATTGTCCAACAAATTGTTTATCAATGACCGAAGAATATGAACTTTCAACTTATGATCGCCACGAATTGAATTATAATCTAATTGCTTTGGGTCGTTTACCAGTATCAGTAATTGATGATTATACAATTCGAACAATTCAAATAAAATGATTTCAAAATTCTTCACAAAAATAATTGAATTTCTCTATATATAGAATAAAAAAAAAGATATTCTATTTTTTTGAAATGACTCTTTGGCATAAAGAAAAGAATGAAATTCCATTGATTCTATAACAACTGTACCTAATAACAATTCACATATCTTATCTTAGGATTTGGTGAATTTCTATGCACAGATAATTTTCGTATTTAACAAGTTTTTTCCTGGTCATATCAATAAGGTCATGAAATTTCTATTTATCTTTTATTTTACATATAATGGATTTGTCCGAATCGCTACATGATTTTATTTTAATCTTTCTTGGATCAGGTCTCATATTAGGAAGTCTAGGAGTAGTATTCTTTACGAATCCGATTTTTTCTGCTTTTTCATTGGGACTAGTTCTTGTTTGTGTATCTTTATTCTATATTTTATCAAACTCCCATTTCGTAGCTGCCTCACAGCTACTTATTTACGTGGGCGCTATAAATGTTTTAATAATATTTGCTGTGATGTTTATGAATGGTTCGGACTATTACCAAAATTTTCGTGTTTGGACCGTTGGGGATGGAATTACTTTGATGGTTTGTACCAGTATCTTTCTTTCACAAATAACTACTATTCTAGAGACATCATGGCACGGAATTATTTGGACGACAAGACCCAATCAGATTTTAGAGCAAGATTTGATAAGTACTAGTCAACAAATTGGAATTCATTTATCAACAGATTTTTTTCTTCCATTTGAACTAATTTCAATAATTCTTTTAGTTGCTTTAATAGGTGCAATTTTTGTGGCTCGCCAATAAGAAAGTTTTCGAACTAATAAAATAATATAAATTACATTTTGTTAGAATTTATTACATTTCTTTTTTGTTGAATTATATGTTAAGGAAAAAGAATATTTATGTATAAAGTATAAAATCTTTTTGCAAATACTTGATTTTGTTGTAGACTTATTATGTTAGGCAATAAAATCCGTTGAATTCATATTCATATCGAAATGAATAAAAATTGAAAAGGAGTTGGTCAATGATATTCGAGCATACACTTGTTTTGAGTGCTTATTTATTTTCTATAGGTATCTATGGATTGATCACGAGCCGAAATATGGTTAGAGCCCTTATGTGTCTTGAACTTATACTAAATGCAGTTAATATAAATCTCGTAACCTTTTCTGATTTTTTTGATAGGCGGCAACTAAAAGGAAATATTTTTTCAATTTTTGTTATAGCTGTTGCAGCCGCTGAAGCAGCTATCGGACCAGCTATTGTTTCCTCAATATATCGTAATAGAAAATCAACCCGTATCAATCAATCAAATTTGTTGAATAAATAGTATTATTCATAAAAAAAAGTCTAATTTTGAATAGTGTGTACTATATAATCCATTCAAATTAGCAGAAATGATATATCCTTTTTAATCATGTTTGCGTTTGCGAAAACAAAGATAAGAAATCAAAGTATCTTGGTTCTATTCTCTTATTAGTTATTAATCTATAAATATATTTTTAGTAGCAAAATTCTTATAAATCATTGATTCATCTGGTATATAATATAGATATATATATATAGATATATATATATCATATATAGATATATATAATTGGTTTACCAATTTACTAGATTGAAAATGTTGAATTTTTGATGTTCAAGGATTATGTTCCAATGTCACATTCAGTAAAGATTTATGATACATGTATAGGATGTACTCAATGTGTACGAGCCTGCCCAACAGATGTATTAGAAATGATACCTTGGGACGGATGTAAAGCTAAACAAATTGCTTCTGCCCCAAGAACAGAGGACTGTGTTGGTTGTAAGAGGTGTGAATCCGCCTGTCCGACGGATTTCTTAAGTGTTAGAGTTTATTTATGGCATGAAACAACTCGAAGCATGGGTCTAGCTTATTGATACGTTTCAAAAAGAACCGCATACAAGTACTTTTTTTTACTGGCAAAAACCCGGGCTCAAAATAAAAAAATATTTTGAGCCCGGGTTTTTGTAGTCTAAGTATATCTTATTTTTATCACGAATTATTTTCCTTGGTTAACAACAGTTGTAGTTTTGCCAATAGTCGGAGGTTCTTTAATTGTCTTATTTCCCCATAAAGGAAATAAGACAATTAAATGGTATACTTATTGTATATGTTTCATAGATCTCCTTCTAATAACCTATGTATTTTGTTATCATTTCGAATTAGATGATCCACTAATCCAATTGACAGAAAATTATAAATGGATCCATTTTTTTGACTTTTACTGGAGATTCGGAATAGATGGACTCTCTCTAGGACCCCTTTTATTAACGGGATTTATCACTACGTTAGCTACGTTATCAGCTCAACCGGTTACTCGAGAATCTAAATTATTCTATTTTCTAATGTTAGCAATGTATAGTGGTCAACTAGGAACATTTTCTTCTCAAGACATTTTACTTTTTTTCATCATGTGGGAATTAGAATTAATTCCCGTTTATCTACTTTTATCTATGTGGGGTGGAAAAAAACGTTTGTATTCAGCTACAAAGTTTATTTTGTACACTGCGGGAAGTTCTGTTTTTTTATTACTGGGAATTCTGGGTATGGGTTTCTATAGTTCTAATGAACCAACATTAAATTTTGAATCATTAACTAATCAATCATATCCCGTGGCACTGGAAATAATCTTCTATATGGGATTTCTTATTGCTTTTGCTGTCAAATCACCAATTATACCCTTACATACATGGTTACCTGATACCCATGGAGAGGCGCATTACAGCACTTGTATGCTTTTAGCCGGAATATTATTAAAAATGGGAGCATATGGGTTGGTTCGAATTAATATGGAATTATTATCTCGCGCTCATTCTATATTTTGTCCCTGGTTAATGTTATTAGGTTCCATTCAAATAATCTATGCAGCTTCAACATCTCTTGGTCAACGCAATGTAAAAAAAAGAATAGCTTATTCCTCGGTCTCTCATATGGGTTTCTTAATTTTAGGAATTGGTTCTATAAGCGAGACAGGGCTGAATGGGGCTATTTTACAAATAATCTCTCACGGATTTATTGGTGCTGCCCTTTTTTTCTTGGCGGGAACTAGTTATGATAGACTACGTCTTCTTTATCTCGACGAAATGGGTGGAATGGCTATCCCAATGCCAAAAATATTCACGATTTTCACTACCTTATCGATGGCTTCTCTTGCATTACCGGGCATGAGCGGTTTTGTTGCAGAATTTATAGTATTATTGGGAATAATTACCAATCAAAAATATCTTTTCATCACAAAAATACTCATAACTTTTGTAACTGCAATTGGAATGATATTAACTCCTATTTATTTATTATCTATCTTACGTCAAATGTTTTATGGATACAAGCTTTTTAATAAACAAAATTCTTATTTTTTTGATTCGGGGCCACGAGAATTATTTATTTCAATTTCTATCCTTATACCCGTAATAAGTATTGGCATTTATCCAGATTTTATTTTTTCAATTTCGGCTGACAAGGTTGAAGCTATTCTCTCTCATTTTTTATAGATAGTTTTTGGGAATAAATGAAAAAGAAAAAATAGAAATCAATCCGATGCACAATAAAAAAAAATGGATTTCTTTTTGTATTTTCTTAATTACATAAAAATGAAATTGAATTCTAATTGAATATTTTTGTTGTTTGTGAGAACCCCTTGAATCAATATTACATTACTTGATTCAATGGGGTCTTAATCATTTTATTGGGAGTTTTTTTTCTTATTCTATAGAATGTTCCCAATATTTGTGAATTTTTTTAAATTAATTAGGTGTAAATGAACCATAACTATGTAGTCCTATTCCTAAAAGATTTATCCCTAAATAACATATCCAAATTATAAGAAAGCCTATGGAGGCCACTATTGAAGAATTTCTATATTCCAATTTTTTATTTTTTCTAGTATGTAAATAAATTGCGAAAATAGTCCAAGTAATAAAAGCCCAAGTTTCCTTTGGATCCCAATTCCAATATGATCCCCATGCCTCATTAGCCCATACTGCTCCAGATATATTACCTATTGTTAAAAAGATAAAACCTAGACTAATAGTACGGTAACCCCAACGATCCAATTGTTGAATAAATTGATATCTATAATAATTTCTATAAGACGAATAAAACGGAAAAGGAGTTTGTTGTAAAATATTCTTTTTATCATTCATATTCATATATTTGATTTCAGCAAAAGAAAAGGATTCATTAAAAAAAAACAAAGTCTTGCTTTTACCAAGAATTTGTATGAGTTCTTGAAATGTAATGACTAAAATAGCCACTGATATTAATGATCCACATAAAAGAGTTGTATAACCCAATATCATCATACTTACGTGCATCATTAACCAATGGGACTGTAAAGCAGGCACTAATTTTAAGGATTCATGCATTTCGGTTAAAAGACCCGAAGTAGCAAAGCCTTGGGTAAAAAGAATACTTGGTGTTATTATTGTATTGAAATAGTCATTTTTTTGTTTTTTGAAGCAAAGAACCATATAAAAGATAGAAAAAGTCCATGAAAGAAATATTAATGATTCATATAAATTACTAAATGGTAAATGGCCTGAAAAAATCCAACGAGTAACTAACAATCCTGTGATACAAAAAAAGGTTATTATCATGCCTTTTTTGAACAAATTGTATAATCCTATGATTTCATTGCCTAATAATAAGGTTATCAAATGAATTGAAATTAAAATAGATACGACCGAAAAGGATATATGAGTTAATATATGCTCTAAAGTGGAAAATACCATATAGAATGAAAAAATAGAAATACTTGGAATAGAAATAATAATTCTTTATAGGAACTTTTTTTTAGAAGATAAGATGCCGCTACTCGGACTCGAACCGAGATGCTCTAGCACTGCTTCCTAAGAGCAGCGTGTCTACCAATTTCACCATAGCGGCTGACTCGAAACCATAATAACCCAATTTTAGTCAATTGTCGAGATTCAAAGAATCAATTAAAACACAATATTTGTTTACTAAACATTCAATAAAATAATTTTAAAGAATTCTATTAGAATCTATTAAATATAGAATGTAAATATCATAATATAGAATGTAAATATCCTAAATTCATAACTGAATCTTATATTCTATATCAATTTTATATTCATATTTTTGTATTTAAAAAAGAGTCGTTGAATCCAGTTAATTGAAATTATTCTAACGTTTATATTTGTTACAGAAAAAGCTTTTTGAATTCCCCGTAAAAATAGATTGCCCTAATGAAAAAGCTTTTAATGCTGTAAAATATCCCTTCTTTTTCCATAAAGTGTTCCGAATAAGTTTTTTTGATATAGACGTGCGCTTTTTTGGAACTGCCATAGAATTAGTATAGTTTTTTATTGTTATAGAATTTTATGTGAAAGACATTTTGCGGTAAATGAAAATTAAGTTTATCTCTAATTAGACATATATTTTATATATTTGAATTTCCATTTTTGTTTTTATTATATTTATAATAAGAATATAATACTTTTTAGAAAGTTTTCCCCAAATCGCTATTTCTTATTGTAATAAAAACTTAATTAGTTAAGTTAAATTTAATGAACTAAACCAATGTTCAAAAAATATTGTCCAAAGAGTCAGAATAATGAATAATCGATTATTCTATTTTATTAAATTCTATCTTTCTTTGTTATTAACCGAAACCATTCCTTTACTTTACAAAAAAGATAAAAGAAAAACCTAAGAAACCAAATTCATTAGAATCCTAATTTTTTTTCTTTATTGTATGGAATATACACATCAATATTCATGGATCATACCTTTTATTCCATTCCCAGTTCCGATGTTAATAGGAGTGGGACTTCTACTTTTTCCCACTGCAACGAAAAATATTCGCCGTATTTGGGCTTTTCCTAGTATCTTATTGTTAACTATAGTTATGATTTTTTCGCTTGATTTGTCTATTCATCAAATCAAGAATAGTTTGTTTTTTCAATATGTATGGTCTTGGACCATAAATAATGATATTTCTTTAGAGTTTGGGTACTTGATCGATTCACTTACTTCTATTATGTCAATATTAATTACTACGGTTGGCATTCTCGTTCTTATTTATAGTGATAATTATATGTCTCATGATCAAGGATATTTGAGATTTTTTGCTTATCTTACTCTTTTTAATATTTCAATGTTGGGATTAGTTACTAGTTCGAATTTGATACAAATTTATTTTTTTTGGGAATTAATTGGAATGTGTTCTTATTTATTAATAGGCTTTTGGTTCACCCGCCCTATTGCGGCAAATGCTTGTCAAAAAGCATTTGTAACGAATCGTGTAGGGGATTTTGGTTTATTATTGGGAATTTTAGGTCTTTATTGGATAACGGGTAGTTTGGAATTTCGGCATTTGTTTCAAATTATAAATAATTTGATTTCTAAAAATGAAATGAATATTTTTTTTTTTACTCTGTTTGCCCTCTTGCTATTTTGTGGCTCAGTTGCAAAATCTGCCCAATTTCCTCTTCATGTATGGCTACCCGATGCTATGGAGGGACCTACTCCAATTTCTGCCCTTATACATGCTGCTACTATGGTAGCCGCTGGAATTTTTCTTGTGGCTCGTCTTTTTCCTCTTTTCATAGT
>NW_028196899.1:0-22500 GCF_037176805.1 Vigna unguiculata
GAATTAATGTAGAAGAAAATAGAAAAAAAGATCTTCAACAACCACAAAAAATATATTTATTGATTTGGCAATAATTGAATTATTAAAATAGAAAATCTACTTTATGAATTATCTACTTTATTAATTATTAGAAACCCTTTTCTCATATTCCGATTTTAATGGATCTTTAGTTTCTAATCCAAAACTAATAATTTGAAATGTTAAGAACCTTCCTTTTATACTATTACTCTAAAAATTTAATATAAAAAAAATTTTTATATACCCAAACTTTGCAAAATTTTCTATCGGATTTTTGACTACATAGAGACAATCAATGAAAAAAGAAGAAAAAAATCTAGTACTAAAATTTTACACTGATTGTGAAATTTCATTGCTCTGTTAGAAGAAGGATAGCTATACTGATTCGGTATACTCAAAAGACACCGTTGGTACAAAATGGACGATCTAACAAGGATTCTATTTCAGTAAATTTCGCCTTACTGATCTCGTCTTTTATGGACTCGATCCCCCCCTTTTGACTGTACAAGAATATGTGGAGTTCAAGATGTCTGGAAGCACAGGAGAACGTTCTTTTGCTGATATTATTACCAGTATCCGATACTGGATTATTCATAGCATTACTATACCCTCCCTATTCATTGCAGGTTGGTTATTTGTCAGTACAGGTCTAGCTTACGATGTATTTGGAAGTCCCCGCCCAAACGAGTATTTTACAGAGAACCGACAAGGAATTCCATTAATAACTGGCCGTTTTGATCCTTTGGAACAACTTGATGAATTTAGTAGATCTTTTTAGGAGGCTCCAATGACTATAGATAGGACCTATCCAATTTTTACAGTACGATGGCTAGCTGTTCACGGACTAGCGGTACCCACTGTTTCTTTTTTGGGATCAATATCAGCAATGCAATTCATCCAACGATAAACTTAATTTGAATTATAGAGCTATGACACAATCAAACCCAAATGAACAAAATGTTGAATTGAATCGTACCAGTCTCTACTGGGGGTTATTACTTATTTTTGTACTTGCTGTTTTATTTTCAAATTATTTCTTCAATTAATTAGAATTAATAGAAGAAATAGGAATAGTCAATAATATATATATTAAGAATTCTTTTATCCCATTCGGAAGGATATCATTTCATAATTATCTATGACTGTTTGTTAATGTCTTTAGCATGACTGACTACGTGATTAAATGTGGAGGAAAGTGGGATAAATGGCCGATACTACTGGAAGAATTCCTCTTTGGATAATAGGTACTGTAACTGGTATTACTGTGATCGGTTTAATTGGTATTTTCTTTTATGGTTCATATTCCGGATTGGGCTCATCTCTGTAGTAATCGTATTCTATTTGGGTTTTTGAAATGAAAGTGTAAGAACTGAACAGGGATCCACTCTTTCTTTGACGAATGCAAGTGGATCCCCCTTGAGTTCTTAAGAATTCTAATTTTTTTTCATATAAATGACTACTTCTTCCGATGTTTCAAAAAATTCCATTTCATTCTTTTTTTTTTATTTGTTCACTACATATTATTTTACATATTATTTATATACCATAAAAGATTATCTGGCAGAAAGATTCTAAGTTGGAAAAAAGAGAAACTAAGATATAGGATTTTTCAGGAAGGGATTCAAAAATAGTATTTTATTGATATTTTTAGAATATTTCTATTTCAACACAAACAAGAAGGAATAGGAATCGGACTCTAGGAAAGGACAAAGAAAAAAAAAAAAAAGAAAAAACAAAGAATCCCCCTTAGAGTAACTTTTCGATATTTGAATATATATATATATTTTCTATTATACAGATATTATACAGAATATAATTACAAAAATTATCAAAAAAATTGAGTTATTTTTACGAGTTTAATATGTTGATAAATACGCGGAACTAAAAATTCATTTCGAACAATTGAACCTTCTCAAATTGTTTCTTCTTAAGAACTAAAAAGATTTGTGCTAAAATAATAGATGCCAAGAAGAACAAGAGACCTTGAACACGTAATGGATCTTGAAGTACTATTTCCGCATCCCCCTGACCAAATCCACCGACATTAGGATTACTTGTTAATGGCTGATCAAGTTTGATAGATTCACCTTCTGAAACAAGAAGTTCTGGTCCTGGAGGTATAATATCAATCACTTCACGCTCATCTAATGCATCTACTATAGTGATTTCGTATCCCCCTTTTTCTTTTCGTATGATTTTTTTGACTATACCTGCTGCTGTAGCATTATAAACATTATTATTACTCTTGCTCCCGTCAAGATAAATCTGGCCCCTTCCCCTGTTCCCGCCTACATATATAGGATATTTTAAGAAATGAATATCTCTTTTACTAGCGGGATCCGGGGAAAGAATAGGAAACGTGATTTCATTATATTTCTGACCAGGAACAGGGCCTACTACAAGAATATTTTTTTTTGTAGGGCGATAGTTTTGAAAAGACAGATTGCCTATCTTCTCTTTAATCTCAGGCGAAATACGATCGGGGGGTGCCAATTCAAAACCTTCCGGTAAAATAAGAACAGCCCCCACATTCAAAGTTCCCTTTTTACCATTAGCTAGAACTTGTTTCACTTGCATATCATAAGGAATTCGAACAACTGCTTCAAATACAGTATCAGGAAGTACCGCTTGTGGAACCTCAATATCCACGGGCTTATTAGCTAAATGGCAATTGGCACAGACAATACGACCGGTTGCTTCTCGGGGATTTTCATAACCCTGCTGTGCAAAAATTGGATATGCATTTGAAAAGGGTGCTCGAATTATTATATATATCATGACCGATATAGAAATGGATCGGGTAATCCCTTCCTTTATACAAGAAAAAGCATTTCTAGTTTGCATGGTCTAATCATTGATCCTGAAAATTTCTACAATAAGATTAGGTAGGTCACTCGCATAGTTCCCTATCCAAGGTGGGAACCCCTTTTTTATTTAACTTTTTTTTAAAGAGGGGAAAATGAAAAATTATCTTTTTTAGATAAAAACTTGAAATTCATTGAAGTAAATCGGTTTTTCTGTCAATCATTCATTGAATGATAAATCACTACAAGTGATGGAGATATGCGATTTAAATAACGGAAAATCCAATATTTTAAAATTGTATCTAAAATGACTGGAAAAGTGGACACAAGACCGGATATAATTTGATCATTTTGAGCAAATCCAAAATCTTTATAAACGAAGCCAAAAAGTAGTTCCCACCCATGGGTTGAATGGAATCCTATACATAAATCAGTTAATAAAAGAATAGAAAAAGCTTTTATTGTGTCACTTAAATTATATATAAATTCTCGAACCAAAGAGTTAATAAGAACAAGTTCTTGATTACCAAGAATAGAATAACCGCTTAGAATAAAGAAACAAATTATATTTGTGGAGAAGTGCAAAATCGTATTCATACGATCTTCATTGTGTGTTTTGATTAATTGGATTGTTTCTTTATAAATTCCAGTACGAAGGTTTTGTATATATGTTTTCGGACATTCCTTTAACATGTCATCTAAGAAAAACAGTTCCTCTAATTCTATGAATTTGTTTAGAATACTCTTTTCTTTAATATCATTCAAGAAAATTTCGGATTGACTAGTATTCCACCAATTAATAAACCAAGATTCCAGACTTTTCTTAAATGTGAAAGAGATACACCAGGGCAAAAAGACTATAGATGTAAGATATAGAAGGGGAATGCTTTTTTTTTTTTTCATTTTTCGTCTTTAATGAACTTAACTTCATCTCTTTCGTCAACTCTATATGATAATAACTTTTCTATCAAGTATAAGCTTCATTACAAGTTATAGAGCTTCTAGATAAATTTAGATTGTATTTTATCATTTTTTTTTACTTAAACTTCGGAAGTTAGCCTTTGCCTTCTTTAATTGAGAAAAAAGAATACATAAATCGAATAAGAAATCGAAAGAATTCACAGTCAATTCCAATCCAATGAAGAAAAAAATATTGTTTCGAAAGGATATTAATTGCTAAGATTCGAAGAAAAAAGGATTCTTTTTAGAAATACACCAAGGAGCACTTCGAGTTATGACTATAATATTCAAATTTCGAAATCAAAAAATGTCCCATCTATAAAAATAAAAATTGAAATATTTTGCAAAAAACAGTTTTTTTTCAAAATATTTCAATCGGTACACTAAATAAATAGGACAATTCTGAAACTTTTTGTGCAATTTTATTTCTAGTTAAGTCCAATTTTCATCAATAAAGAAGCGGTACACCTAAAAAAAAAGATAATTCGCCAGCTCTATTTGCAATTTCTAGTGGAGTCAAATTATCTTCAATACGAGTCAAGGGAATAAACCCCTGTTCTATTGTTTCCATATAAACGAGACTCTCATAAGTAAGAGTACGAGTCAAAATACTTCGTTCTTGAACTCCTGTTATTATTCTGATAGATTTAATCTCGTTCATAGGTATTTTGAGAATAATACGACGATTTTTTCCAGGAAATCCCCAACGAAGAAAACATACTTCTTCTTTATTTTTTTTATCGAAGATATCAAAACCACCGCCAATATCCCACAAAATAATCCACCACAAATAAAAACTAATAAAGAGACCCCCAATTCCATAAAAAGCCATCGCGGCCCCTTGTGGAATAAATGGAAAATTACTAATTTCCTGAGAAAAAAGGAAAAGACCCATACCGAGATAACTGGAAATTGCAACCAACAATAACCCCAATGAACCTAAAAAAATGATAAAGGCTGAAAAGATATTGCTTATTTTTCGAGACTCTGTTATAGAATAGATCAGTACTTCTTTTGATCTTTTTTTTAAAATATTCATTACCCCCTCTTTTTCTTTTTAAGAATAATAATTGTGGAATAAAAAACCCCAGAATTTTACTTGTTTCTAAAGTAATTTTCATCAACTGGCGCTACTGAAATGTAAACCTTTAGGGGGAATTCATCCAATTGCTTCCAGCTCTAAAAAAAAGATCTATAATATTTTTCCCTACTTACCGCCGTATCTAAAAAATCTTGTTTTTTTGAACATAAAGAAATAAAGAAGCCATTGCAATTGCCGGAAATACTAGACCCACTAAAGGAACAAAAATGGAAGGAAAGTTTATCATAAATAAGGGTACCTCGATTTACTATTTGTACTATATCTATTTTTATTTTTGTCGATTTTTATTCTTATTTTTATTAAAAAAGACAGTCTATAATCACTAGAATTCCTATATCTTTATACTTAGTATATAGGAATTCTAGTGATTATAGCTAAGCCGATATATATCAGAATATACCCTTTTATGATTCTTAGTATTTTTTTATTATTCTTTTATTTTATTACTTTGATCCTGTATGTTTTGATTTTGTATTTCAATTCCATAATTTCTTTCCTTTTTAGTCAAAGAAAAGAAATTATGGAATTGCAATAACTCAGTTACAACTCCCTTTAAAAGATTACGCGGTACGATTGAATCAATTAAACCCTTATTGAATAAAGATTCAGCTACTTGTGAATCTTCGGGCACTGTCTTATTCAATGTTTGTTCAATTACTCTTTTACCAGCAAATGCAATATAAGCGTTTGGTTCGCCAATAATGATATCCCCCAACATGCCAAAACTAGCTGTCACCCCACCCGTAGTAGGAGATGTAAGTATCGATACATAGAATAATTTTTGAATTGTTTGATAATAATATAAAGCAGAAGAAATTTTAGCCATTTGCATCAAGCTCAAACTTCCTTCTTGCATACGCGCTCCTCCGGACGAACATACGAGAATAAGAGGTAAAAGTTGATTAGTAGCATATTCTACCAAACGGGTGATTTTCTCACCTACTACGGATCCCATGCTACCTCCCATAAACTTAAAATCCATAATACCAATTGCTACAGGAATACCATTTACTTGACCTGTCCCTGTTTGAACAGCCTCAGTTAATCCTGTTTTTCTTTGATAAGAATCAATACGATCTTTATAAGGTTCTTCTTCTGAATGAAATTCAATGAGATCCAGAGAAACCATGTCTTCATCCATAGGATTCCAAGTACCCGAATCAATCGAAAATTCGATTCTATCTGAACTGTCCATTTTCAAATGATATCCACAGTATTCACAAATATTCCTTTTTGATTTCCAAAATTTTTTATAATTTAATTCATAACAATTTTCGCATTCAATCCACAAATGCGTCAATTGTTCACTTTCATGGAGATTCATATAATTTTCTACTAGAGTGGAATCACTATCATTTGTATCATTCGTACTAGTTATTAAACTAAAACTAGAATTCTCACTTTCACTACAATTTCTGACCTTACCTAAAAAGTAACTATAAAAATAACTGTCATTATATTCGACTATATTACCAAAAATGCAACTATCAACACAGATTTGAGAATGAAAATAACTATCAATGCAACTATTAATATAATTGTTCCAACTAAAAGGAGTATCATACATGGAATGATCGTAATCACTCTTAATAACAGTATTCAGATAGCTAGAAAAAACCCTTAGAAAAGAATGATTGTTGTTAATCTCCAAAGTTTTATTTTCAATATCTAAATATATGGAATAACTGTTCTTCTTATTATCCCTAACTAAAAAAGTTTTATCAGATAGGAAATCCTGTATGTTATCGACACCTACTAAATAATCAAAAGAATTATAACTAGAATTATCACGATCATCCCACCTCTGAATTTTTTTATCTATATCAGTTAAAATTTTGGGTTCTTCGCTTAGACTGGTATTCTCAATAGGACCAAGACTCTCCATTGATTTACTTAATTCACACCTGTATTCGAACTTCCTATTAAGTAACTTAGAATTGAACCACCATTTTTCCATAGAGTTTTTTCCTGTATTTCCATAAAAAAAAATGTATAGTCATTGGATGAAAAATCAAATAATAGAAATATTCCATTTTGAATATTCTATCTCATTTATTTACTATCAAAAAAAAGTATATAAATCAAATAACTAGAATTAATAACTGAAAAAAATAAAGAGCGAGTCAATATTAAAAAGAAATAACAATAAAATAAGAAGAAATATGAAATAAAAAAATCACCTCATAGGGGGGAATCTATTTAAAAGTCCAATTACTATATTTAGTTACTCTTTTTTTTCCTATATTCTCTCTTTTATCTCTATACAATTTTTCATTTTTTTTGAAGATTTATGAAAATTTCATGAATTGTCTGACTATATAAAAATTGCATTCTATGATTCTATATAAACAACAAGAAATAAAAAAATGAAGTATGAATATAACAAGAGAGCGGGGAGTTTTGTAAATCTATATACAAATAATCTACACCCCCTTTTTGATTTCATTAATTGAATTTCGTTTGTTGATTCGAGCTAAGTTCTATAAAAACACCTGCCTTTTTTGAAATATGCTGAACAGTTCCTGTAGGTTAAGCGCCCCTTGTCAAGGAAATGAAAGAATAACAGGAATATTGAAATAGGTTTAATTCTTTATAGGATCCACTTTCTGAAGATATCTTCCCTCTCTTTGGGGTCGAACATCCCTTAGCAACAATTCGATAAACAGCTCTTTGGGATAGATATAGATACCCCCCCTCCAAACGTACAGGAAATTTTTATCCCCGTACGGCTCGAGAATATCAAAAATTCTATGTATTTCGAAAATTATGATGTAAAATAGAGCAATAAAATCATCAAATCAATTAAACAATGACTGAAGTATTTTTCTTTCGTATTTTCTTTCTGAAAAAAAAAAACTCTTCCTATTTGTACCTCCATAACACTCAATTTGAAAAATTCTCAAAAAACTAAAAAGAAAACCAAGCAGCAGCTATTTCATTTATTGAGTGGTCTCTACTCCTCTTTCTTGCCCGTATTTCGTTTCTTTATCATTCATTTCTTTTTTCTAAAATTTTTGATAATAGAATTGATGATACAATTTGAAAATGGTATTTCCTTAATTCCCTGATTTTTTAGCTTTTCTTTGAATCTTTGGGTTTAGACATTACTCCGGGAATCTTCAATTTTTTAAAAAAATGGGAGCAACATACCTGTTTTTCTCTGAAAGAATCATAAAAAAAGTTAATTCCTGCGGATAAACTTTTTGATAAAAAAGCAATTTTACAAATTTCAACCATTTTTTTTGAACCTGGCTGAAATAAGATCCTTTCTATTTTTATAAAATAAACAGACTTATTAACTTTTTAGAATTTATTAAATTTTAGATACTTGCTCCCGAGAAATGAATAAATTCGAGTTCCATCATGTACTATTTACATCATTAATCCCTTTCCTGTCCCAAAAACAAAAAAAGGGGTCTAGTGGAACAGAACAAATGATGTCAAGTCAAGATCATGTTCGTTTGTAAAATACTAGAAAAAATGGCGGATATCAAAATCCACCCCTAATTTAATCATGTCTTTCAAGCCGCACGTTGCTTTTTACCACATCGTTTCAAACGAAGTTTTACTCTAACATTCCCTTAGCTTAGATCCAGTATGTAATTATCGAATCGTGAATAGTAGTGATTGATTCATTCGCTACATAAGAATCTATCCTTTTTTTTACGTTTCGGTTTTTCTTATATATAATGAAAACCTTTTTAAAAGTAAAGACATAAATGAAAATGAACTTGATATTCTAGCAATATATTTTCTACTCTATTCTATTTTTATAATTTGTAAAGTAGAAAAATGATAATTTTTTTTTTCAAAAAAAGGAGGGTCCCTTTTAATTATGCGATACAATCTGTATTCAAATATGATATACATCCTAAATAGATATGCTCTGGGACGGAAGGATTCGAACCTCCGAATAGCGGGACCAAAACCCGTTGCCTTACCGCTTGGCCACGCCCCATTTTCCATTTTACATTAATAAAGACTATTATTGATATTGGTTGTTCGTCAATTCCAGTTCAAAAATTTCTATAAAAAAAAAATTTTGCGACTAGTATTTTATATGCGTATCTACATATCTATCTATATCTATAAATGGATATAGATAGATAGGATAAAACTAAATTGATTGATCATTACATACAATTCAATTAAGATATTATATAGAAGGAAGTATGATTTCTTCAATTTTTTTGATTTCAGAATAAAAAATATTTTGAAACTGGAAAAGTTCAAATAAAAGAAGGATTCTCGAGATTCTTATCTTATTTGATTCATTTTTTTACTTTTATTCATAACTCTTTATTTTCCTTTTTATTGTATTATGTATATAATGCAATAAAATTGAAAATTAGAATGAAAAAAAAAAAACAAAAATAACTTTTATTTTTTTTAAAGAACAAAATGTTTGTTATGCTTAATATCTTTAGTTGGATCTGTATTTGTATTCACTCCGTCCTTTATTCCAGTAGTTTTTTTTTGGAGAAATTGCCCGAAGCCTACGCTTTCTTGAATCCAATTGTGGATATTATGCCAGTAATACCCGTACTATTTTTTCTTTTAGCTTTTGTTTGGCAAGCTGCTGTAAGTTTTCGATGATATTTTTAATTTGAATAATGTCGTAAAAAAATTCAGAATTTTTCAGAAAACTAAAACTCGAACATTTTAACAATTTATAAGATCAGATAAGTCTTACAGTGTGACTTCTGGATTCCAATATTGAAATTTTTCAATATATAGGAAAAAAAGGGACCTTCTCATCATTTACGTTTTTTGAATTGAAAAAACCTAATCCGATTATTCGATTGGAACCCCTCACCAATCGAATACCTAGATTACAGAAAAAAAGGATTTTTGGTCAAAAGAATTATTGATAATTTGTAATAAAATAATCTACTCTTACTATCAATTCATTTTCGAAACTCATATATATATATCTCCTCATATCCTAAAAAAACTTCATTTTTTAGAAACTTAGTATCTTAGTATTAAAAGAAACAAAATATGTTGTAATATAAGAGAATCTATTCTCTTTCTTTGTCGTTTTTTAATTATCTTGGAGATTTCATAATGCTTACTCTAAAACTTTTTGTTTATACGGTAGTGATCTTTTTCGTTTCTCTTTTCATCTTCGGATTCCTATCTAACGATCCAGGACGTAATCCAGGACGTGAAGAATAGAATAAGAAAAAAGTGGATTCTGTGTTTTCTTGCTTGTGCGGAATTTTGAAATATTTTTAGGATTTTCTCTATTTTAACATCTTTAACTAGTAAATAAAAAAAACAAGTTCAAAAAAAAATACCAAATTATCAACGGAAAGAGAGGGATTCGAACCCTCGGTACAAGAATTTGTACAACGGATTAGCAATCCGACGCTATAGTCCACTCAGCCATCTCTCCCCAATTGAAAAAAAAAAGAATTACTTTGTTTATGTTATATCACATAAACAAGAAGAACAAAAAGGGAGCTTAAAAAAAAAAGAGACTTGCTTTTTTTTTATTCTTTTTTATCTTATCTATCTTTTTTTTATTATTCTATATATTTTAGTTTTCTTTTTTTCTTTTTATACAGCCAATGAGCCCGGCCAGTACCTAGTCGGGCTCTTTTTCTTTTATTCCCATGAATATTGAAGAAAAATTCTTTATTTGAATATATTTTATTCGAAAAAAAAATATTTGTAAAAATATTTGTAATTAAAAAAAAAATAAGAGATACGGATAGATTCCTATGAGATAAAACCAAAATAAGATAATATAAAAATGTTCTCTTTTCTTACTCCCTCTCTTTTTTCTGGTAACGTAAATTGTATATATATATAACCTTCAGCAAAATAAAAAAATGAAAATTATCCCGTTTTTCAAATTTCATTAGAAGATTCTCTAATGAAACATGTCAATACTCGACTTATTAGAATATTATGCCTCCCATTTCTTTATTTTGTCTGATTGCTTTGTTCAACAAAAGATACAATAATGATATTGTAGCGGGTATAGTTTAGTGGTAAAAGTGCGATTCGTTTCAAGGACCCCCCAAAAGTTAAGGGATCCCCCATTTGATTCATATGCCGATCAAAAACTTTATTTTTTACTTAAAGGGACTCCTTTATACCCCTCGATGAATTATTTGCGGTATAATATACATTATTGTAATTTGTATACAAGAAGAATCAAATCGAATTTGACAAATTGAGTTTTAAAATTATGAAACATAAGTTTTTGGAATTGGATCTATAATCCGAATTTTTTGAGTATTACTAAAGGATCTATGGAGAGAAATATACAAAGTTTCTTTCTAATCGTAACTAAATCTTCCATTTTTTTGCATAGTAAAAATTGAAGCAAAATAGCTATTAAACGATTCTTTTAGTTTACTAGAGACATCGACATTTTTTTAGCTCGACGGAAATTTTCTTCTTTTCCTAAAGATTTTCTGAAATAGAAATAGAGAACGAAGTAACTAGAAAAAAAACATAGATTGTTAGAATATTGCTCTTCTAGAGGGATCATCTAAAAAGCAAGATATTTGAAACCTATTCATACAAAAAGGCTGACATAGATGTTATGGGTCAATTTTTTTTATTGTCCATCTCTTCATTCCGTAAAGGAGCCGAATGAAACAAAAGTTTCACGTTCAGTTTTGAATTAGAGACGTTAAATCAAAATGATGAATCAACGTCGACTATAACCCTTAGCCTTCCAAGCTAACGATGCGGGTTCGATTCCCGCTACCCGCTTCTATTTTATTCTATTTAAATCTATCTTTTTTCTTCGAGAATGAATCTAGAATTCTTAAAGAATTTGTCAATTCTTCATTTTCATTTCTTAATTTAGTTTTAGTTATATATATTCAATTATATTCAATTGATTTTTCTTTTTTATTTTTTTTTTCTTTTATTCTAAATATTTGATTTATTTTATTTTTATAATTTCTAGAATTCTTTATATTTGTTTGATTCTTTAATCTTTTTAATAAGGTTTAGTTAAAAAGGTTAAAGAATCAAATATAAAATAGAAGCGTCCATTGTCTAATGGATAGGACAGAGGTCTTCTAAACCTTAGGTATAGGTTCAAATCCTATTGGACGCAAGTTGTTTGCATATCTAATTTCAACCTTGTCCTTCTATTTTTTTTGATTTATTACATTTTGATTCGAATTCATTATATATAATATTCAAATGAAATAAAAACATATTAAAAGATACTAATTATAAAAATTGGAAAATTGAATTACAAAATTATTTAATGATTCATCAATTTTTTTCTACTTGTTCCTGGAATAAAAAGAGTTCCATCTGTTCTTTAATAGCGTCCTTTAAAAGGGCTTCTGCTTCCCCAGTGAATGTCTTGGTAGAAGATATGATTTCTTTGAATTGAGGTTTATTCGTCTTTAAGTAAGCACGTAACTCAACAAGAAATTTCCTTACCTGTCCAATTTCTAATGAATCAAGATAACCATTCGTTCCGGTATAAATAGTTACTATCTGTTCTTCCACAGTAAGAGGAGCTGATTGGGATTGTTTAAGCAACTCGCGCAATCGTTGACCTCTTGCTAATTGATTTTGAGTAGCTTTATCTAGATCAGAAGCGAATTGTGCAAAAGCTTCTAATTCTGCGAATTGTGCTAATTCCAATTTTAATTTACCAGCTACTTGTTTCATGGCTTTGATTTGAGCCGCCGATCCAACTCTGGAAACTGAAATACCAACATTAATAGCGGGTCTTATTCCAGCATTGAATAGATCGGCCGATAAGAATATTTGGCCATCTGTAATGGAAATTACATTCGTAGGAATATAAGCTGAAACATCTCCCGATTGAGTTTCAACTATTGGTAAAGCAGTCATACTTCCTTCGCCTAACTGAGAACTTAATTTAGCGGCTCTTTCCAAAAGACGCGAATGTAAATAAAAAACATCCCCTGGATAAGCTTCGCGACCTGGTGGTCTTCGTAATAGAAGAGACATTTGCCGATAAGCCTGTGCTTGTTTGGAGAGATCGTCATAAATGATTAAAGTGTGACGTTCACGGTACATAAAATATTCAGCCAGAGCTGCTCCTGTATAAGGCGCGAGGTATTGTAATGTAGCTGGAGAATCCGCTGTTTCAGCTACTACAATAGTGTATTCCATTGCTCCTCTTTCTTGTAAGGTAGTCACCACTTGAGCCACAGAAGATGCTTTTTGACCAACAGCTACATAAACACATATTACATTTTGTCCCTGTTGATTGAGAATTGTATCTGTGGCTACTGCTGTTTTACCTGTTTGTCTATCTCCAATAATTAATTCTCGCTGGCCCCGTCCTATGGGGATCATCGAATCAATAGCAATAAGTCCTGTTTGGAGAGGCTCATATACCGAACGTCTTGAAATAATACCGGGAGCGGGAGATTCTATTAATCGAGATTCCGAAGCTGAAATTTCTCCTCGACCGTCAATTGGTTTAGCCAGGGCATTTATAACACGACTCAAATAAGCTTCACTTACAGGTATCTGAGCAATTCTTCCTGTTGCTTTTACTGAACTTCCCTCTTGTATCAGCAAACCATCACCCATTAATACAACACCAACATTTTTTGATTCCAAATTCAAAGCAATGCCTATAGTACCTTCTTCAAATTCCACCAATTCACCCGCCATTACTTCATCAAGACCATAAATACGAGCAATACCATCGCCTACTTGAAGTACGGTACCAGTATTTACAATTTTTACTTCTGTATTATATTGCTCAATGCGTTCACGGATAATTTTACTAATTTCATCTGCACGAATGGTTACCATGAAAATATCTTAAATTTATTTTTTATAAGAAAAAAATGATGCCTATACTCTATTGTATAATAGAAAGCCTAATCAGTTATTTTTTTATTTCATCATCCCAAACATGCCAATATTAGCACTAACAGTACGTAAATGTAACTCGTTGTTCAAGCAACTATTTAGAGTTCCTAGAGCTCCCTGTAAGGCTTGTTGTAAAACCCGCTGTCGAACTTGATTAATAACTCTTTGTTGTTCAAAATCAATAGCTTCGTTTTTGTAATTTTCTAATTGTTCCAAAGTCGTATAAATTGAATTAATTAAATTCAATTTTTCTCGTTTGATCTCAGAATAGCCATTCACCCGAAACAGATCTGCTTCTGTTTCAACTTTCCTTAAGCGGGCCTGGGCTTTTTCGAGCTGTTCAATGGCGTTTTCCTGTAATTCTTCTGAGTTTCGAATAGTTCTCCAGATTTTCTGTTTTCGATTATCTAATAAATCACGTAATGAAAGTAGACTCTCTTTCCATCCATTTCAAAATGTCTATGATCTCTTCCCGAACCAAACATGAATCTTTCGATTCATTTGGCTCTCACACTCAATTACTTATCGGAAATTTACCAATTTTTTATGTAATGAGCCTATCCTCTCTTCTCTATTCAAAGTGAAAACAATTACCAATATAAGACTAGAATATTCGGAGGACTCTTTTGACCAAACAAATATATGTCAACAAAGTTGTTTTTTTATTCAAATCCAAAGACTTCTTTTGAATTTATACATAGGTCATCCATCGATTACGCATCGTACAAAGGGGAGGTTTAAATTCACCCGTTTTTTATTTCTCGCCATAAATAGGATTCAAGCCATTTTTTTTATCGACATGAGTGTTTTATATCGAAAAAAAATCGAATAATTTTTTTGAAACCGTTTCCTTTCTGTATTAATATAGCGGTAGAAAGAGTACTACACTGCGTATAGACTTCAAACTCTTTTTAACCATGGTAATAGTCCAAAATTTTTGGTAAATAGAGAATCAAAGTGGATTACCAATAAAGCGCGAAATGCTATGGTTCTTTAAGATTTTTCTTAATTTATTCAAAAAAGAAAATGAATTCAGAAGTAATTCGCGGGATTCTGCACATTTTCTTAATTCTAACTAAACTAAAAAGTGCAGTTTGGTTAAATCCAATTTATTCTTTGAAATAAACAACTCGCACACACTCCCTTTCCAAAAAAAACCAGTAGACCTAACACTACACTAAGATTTATTGGATTTGTTGCTAAAATATCGGTATTAAACACGAAACTTCCGGCGGATGGCCAGGAGCCCAAACAAAGGAAAGAATCGGTTATATTTTTCATATGATCTCATCTCCTCTTATGAATAGACTAATTATCTTTCTAATATTCCTATTAGATAGATAATATAATAATCTAATTGGAATATATAATTATAGAATTTGATATAATTTGGATTGGTCAATCAATTGGAAGATTCCCTAAAAGAATGATACTTCTTAGAATTAGATACCAGTTCTTTTATCAATTGCAAAATCTATCTAGTTTGAACACTTTCAAAAAATTATCTTAAAAGAAATAAAATAAAAGAGGGGTTCATTGGACTAAACAAAAAGAAGAAAGAGGGTGAATAAGTATGTGAATACCTTTCAATTAGTCCTTCTCCTGTGTTCTTATCCGAACAGATAAAGAATTGTAGGAGTGAATTATTAATATAATTCGAAAAAGGAAGTCCACATATGTATTTTTATCTTTTTAGGATTAAACAAAAGGATTAGCAAATAAAAGTGCTAATGCTACAACCAGCCCGTAAATTGTTAAAGCTTCCATAAAAGCCAGACTAAGTAATAAAGTACCCCGTATTTTTCCCTCTGCCTCTGGTTGTCGTGCAATCCCCTCTACAGCTTGCCCTGCGGCAGTGCCTTGACCAACCCCAGGTCCAATAGAAGCAAGCCCTACGGCCAATCCAGCAGCAATAACAGAAGCGGCAGAAATAATTGGATTCATGAGAATTTCCTCGTAACCTACATATAAAAGAAAGAAATAGTTAATGATATAATCGACTAATAAATTCTGACTTCATTTTTCAATTACCAAGACTTTTTCAGTTAAAGTAATTAATAAAAATAAGAATTAAAAATTGAAAATAATAGTTATTAAACGAATTACTTCGAGATTTCTTTTTTCGTCTCGAACTACATAGTTTTGGGGGTGAATCTGTATAATCTTTGTTCTTCTCTTACCTTAATTTTGGAATCATTCTTTGAATTCTTCGTTTTTTTATACAATTTCTTTAGTTTTTTAATTTTCAATTCACAATTAGAGCTGAAACGCAAGGACTTTGCTTTTCTATCCCTATAGAAATTGACAGTAATAGCGAGGCCTTTTTTATATAGAAAAGATTAGTTATTTCAGATATATGGTTAGTTCATATAAAACTAGTTCATCTATAATATCATATCACATATACATAGGTTTCTTCTATGCTGTAAACTAATTTTCTTTGTGTTTTAGATTCAATCGAAATTGAAATTCATTCTTTGAAACCTAAAAAACCTTGACTGATCCCCTCACTTCTATTTTTTTTATCATGTTTTTTTTTAAGCTCCCCTTCCCTCTTTTCTTATTCTCTTATCCCATATGGATACAATCAATCTAAATAAATTCATTCGATTTCATTAATGTTTCAAAGAAATATAGGAAATTGGGTGATCTAAATGTTTTTAATTATCTTTTGATCAATTGTTGAATTAAATGTGAATCAAACGAGAATCTACTAACATTCTATATAGTATCTTTTTATCACACATTGTAAACGTAAATATCATACAGAATTCTAATTCTAGCTATTCATTTTTTTTGAATATCCAAACTAATATATACTAATCGAATAGATCTATCTATATCTATCTATATATCTATAGATAGATGTTTATTTTGTAGATTCTATTGAGCCACAATATATGTGTGGCAAGCTAAACAAAAAAGACTATTTTTGAGAAAACTAGTCAATGATGGCCTTCAATGGATTCACCTATATAAGCCGCAGCTAAAGTAGCAAAAATGAGAGCTTGAATACCGCTTGTGAATAATCCAAGGAACATGACAGGTATAGGAACTACTAAAGGTACTAAAGAAACAAGAACAACAACTACTAATTCATCAGCTAATATATTTCCGAAAAGTCGAAAACTAAGGGATAAGGGTTTTGTGAAATCTTCTAATATGTTAATCGGTAAAAGGATTGGAGTTGGTTGGATGTATTTACTAAAATAAGCTAATCCTTTTTTTGAAAGACCCGCATAGAAATATGCAACTGATGTAAGTAAAGCTAATGCAACGGTAGTATTTATATCATTTGTGGGTGCAGCTAACTCCCCATGAGGTAATTGGATGATTTTCCAAGGTAAAAGAGCCCCTGACCAATTAGAAACAAAAATAAATAGAAACAAAGTTCCAATAAAAGGAACCCACGGACCATATTCTTCTCCAATCTGAGTTTTGCTCACGTCTCGAATGAATTCAAGAACATATTCAAATAAATTCTGACCGAAAGTGGGAATGGTTTGCAGATTTCGAATAACTAGAATGGCTGAAACCAATAAGATAGCAATTACAACCCAAGAAGTAATAAGTACTTGGGCATGTACTAGGAAACCCCCTATTTGCCAATAGAAATGTTGACCTACTTCCACAGCAGATATATCGTATAATCTTTTTAATGTGTTGATAGAGCATAATAAAACATTCATATTGTCCTGTCCTCTAAAAAAAGAAGTTGAAAAAAGGGAATTATTTTTATTCAAACATCTCCTTTCCCTTTTGATTTGTCTACTTTCATTTTTGATTTTGAATACCGATACTAATTACATAAAATTTTTGTTTGTTTTCTATTTTCATTTTTGTGCAATTTCTTACTAGTATAGTAAGCGATTCCATAAATCTATGAACCCCTCGAAGCAAATTCAAGAATTTTTTATCTTATTATTAATCAAGAATTTCGTATATATCTAGACCGACCCTCACAAATTGCAAAAACTAATTTGTTAAGAATTAATCGAATTGAGGCTATAGCATCATCATTAGCTGGAATTGAAATATCAGCGAGGTCCGGGTCACTATTTGTATCAATTAAACAAATTGTTGGAATTTCCAAAGTTATACATTCTCGAAGAGCCGTATATTCTTCTTGTTGATCGACGATTATTACAATATCTGGTAAGCCCTTCATATATTTAATGCCGCCAAGATATGTTTCCAATTGAGCTAATTGTCTCTTCAATATAGCGGCATCTTTTTTTGGAAAACTATGAAATCTCCCCGTCTTTTGTTAGCATTCTCAAGTCCCTGAACTTTTGAAGTCGTGTTTTTGTAGTATACCAATTCGTTAACATACCGCCGAGCCATTTTTTATTAACATAATGACACCGAGCTCTTATTGCAGCCCGCGCTACTGAATCAGCTGCTTTTTTTTTTGTACCAACAATTAAGAATTGTTTTCCCCCACTTGCTGCATCAAAAACTAAATCACAAGATTCTGATAAAAACCGAGCAGTTCTAATAAGATTTGTAATATGAATACCCTTACGCTTTGCAGAAATATAAGGTGACATTTTAGGATTCCATTTTCTAGTACCGTGGCCAAAATGAACACCAGCTTCCATCATCTCTTCCAAAATTATGTTCCAATATCTTTTTGTCATTTATAATTATCCCCACACTTTTCTTTCATTTCCAAATAGAAATTAGATCAATTTTTTGAAATGAAAGAAAGAGACCCAGTATACTGAAATAGAAAAAAATAAGTGTTCCGAAGGAACCTTCTCTTCTACTGAAAATTTGCCGTTGATAAAAAAAAGATCGGGCCATTTTTTCTATTTCATTGAATATGATTCGTTTATTTATTATGTTTCTTTTATTATACAAAATATATACAAAATAAAGTGACCGGAGATGAATACGACCTTAAGAATCATTATTTTAGGAATTCTTAAATCCTAGATTATTTTGATGTATCACATAAATTCTTTTTTTTGTTTCCGGGGTAATCTTGTTATATTGCCTTTGCTTTGAACGGTATATTATTCTTTTGAATCCAGTACCAACTGGCATCATTCCCCCTAAAACAACGTTCTCTTTCAGACCTTTCAACCAATCTATGCGACCCCGGAGAGCGGCTTTTGATAAAACTCTAGCAGTTTCTTGAAAACTTGCTTCAGATATGAAACTTTGAGTATTCAAAGATGTTTTTGTTATCCCCAATAATAGAACTCGATAGCAGATCGACTCTTCTAAGGAACGCCCAGCTCGTTCGGCCCGCAACAATCCAATTAGTTCGCCAGGCAAAAAAACATTAGACATTCCATCTTCTGAAACCAATACTTTTGATGTTATTTGACGCACAATAATTTCTATATGTCTATTATGAATGTGAACTCCCTGGGATCGATAAACTTTTTGAATTTGATTAACCAAAGAAATACGACTTTGCGCTATAGTTAGCTCAGCACTAATGAAGAATCCCCAAGGAATGCCAAGAATTCTTGTTATACGCCCATTCCAAGTATCCACTCTCTTTTCTAGGTTTATGGATATTGAATCAATCGAACGAACTTCCAATACCTGTTCTACTTTTGGAAGACCTTGTGTTATATCACCTGATCTCGATTTTTGATATATAAATGTAACTAATATATCTCCTTCAGAAAGTATTTCTCCATAATGACCATGAACAGTTGTTCCAGGAGTCGCCAAATAAGGGTTAGCCGATCTTATTCCTACAGAATCCATTTGAACAGTTAGAATTTGACCCGATTTAAGGTGTGGTTCATTTTTCGTTTGAACTATACATACATTTTCGCAAATAAATTGACCAAGACTTATTATGGGAAACGTTTTTTTTTCACAATAATTATGATGGAAAAAATGCCAATTCAAATAGAATGGATTTAAAAGGATGTTACTAGATAGATCAGATTTATAAATGATCTCGTTTTCGTCTATTAAATAATATTTTAATACTTGAAAAGTTTCTTTTAATTTGTCAAGTTGCCCGTTTTTATTTATCGAGATCTGATTATTAGTAATTAAAAGGTAAAAATAAAAATGGGCAACTTGAAGGGCTATTCCTAAAGGACCTAACGAATTTTGAATTGGAATCAGAGGATCTCTTTGAATTGGATTTATTTCTTCTTTTATCCCATTGTAATATTTTCCATCGTGGAATGATCGTATTTGAAAACAATTCGATGATGACAAAATTATTAAAGATCGGCATTTCTCATTTCTATTCAACAACATATGAATAGTTCCATGATTTTGACTAAGTGATTGTTGAACTTTTTCCCTCGGATCTATAAAAAAAAATGGATTGATGTTGGTCCAGTCCGACTCATTATCCAAGATAAATCTTGAACCGAGCGGATCTTTCCTTTTTCTTATATATGAAATATGGGATTTTCCTAAGTCCATTTTTAAGAAATATCTAACCAAACCTTTTATACTTAGTTCAACAAAAGAAGCATGCCCTTTTTCGATAGAAGACAATTTTTTGTCTTGATCCCAATTTAAGACTAAACAAGTCCGAACTAATTGAATACTTGTATTAGAATTAGAAATTCCCCGAATTGATTTTCCATTTCCAGAAAGAATATAATGAATAATTTGAAGTTCCAAATTATCTCTTTCTTGTAACATATCTTGGGAAAAAAATTGGATTAAATTGATCCTATCTTCTATTTCATATAAAATGACCGGTCGAACCAAAACAAAATACTTTTTTTTCATAATTGTGATCCATTGAGCATAGATCCAATTTTTCATTTTTTTTTTTGATCCTTTTGAATTTTTTTTTACCGTTCTCGGTGGTATCAACATGGCACTGTGCCGGGATATCTTATCCATTTCTCCGGGAAAATAGATATTCCCGGAAAATATTTTTAATTGAATCTTTTTTTTTTTCTTCTCCAATCGAACCAACCCGCTTACTTGACTTCTTATATTTACAGTGATTGGTGTATCTACTTCAATAATACTATTGTTCCGTACCATTATGGAAGAAAATTCTGGTAAAATATACACTTCTTCGGGAATGAAAAAAAATTGATCTACTTTAATTTGGTATTTTGTCTTAAATTCTTGAATTCCTGGATACTCGATTAAAAAATCCTCTTTTTTAAAAATGTAATTTATATCAATAGTCCTATATTTAGTAATACCCGAGCTCTGTGTTCGGTATTGAGGATCATCGAAATAAGCAAAAATACTATTTCTACGAAAAATACCATGGATTGGTATTTCAATCGAGATACTGGAATCTAACATTAGTGCTTTGTCTCGTTCTTGAATCGATTGGAATTGAAATGGAATAATGAATCGATTTCTCCGCCTCTTTGCTAATAAATCCGTAGTATCGTGAAAAATAGCAGGATGTGTAAAATGACAATGATCTTTACATAGGATTTGATTATTTTTTGAATAATCTGAAATCCTTCTTTCTTTTTTTTCAGAAGGAGTGAAACGAAACAAATTATGTCTTACTTTATTATTACTTGCTAAATGGTTACAAATATCTCTTTCTCCTGTAGAAAGATAATGAATGTTCAATTGATCTTGATCTTTTCGGGTTGAAAAAGAGACTGAAGCGGATCTGTCTGATTTTCCTGATAAAATCCATAAATGACTTGTTTTTGGTAAGATATGGACATTACTATATTTAAATTCTGATGCATGATACACATCCGTACTCCAATGCATTTCTCCTTCTAAGTCAGAATAAACATGTTTTCGAACTTTTTCTTTTAAATTAAAAGTATATGTTCCTGCGAGAATCTCGGCAATCACTTGTTCTGATTTTACATATTGATTATTTTGAACTAATAGAAAACTTTTTGGTGGAATAGTCACATTATGTATAATGTCACCATTTTCAATACTAACATACAAGTCTATATAACATAGAAAAGCAGGATGCCCGTGACGTGTACGTGTAGGATGAACCAAATCCTCATTGAATTTAATTTTTCCATTATAAGGTGCTCGCACCTGTTCGGCAGTCCCCCCTGTGAATACTCCGCCAGTATGAAAAGTTCTTAATGTTAATTGAGTGCCCGGTTCTCCAATGGATTGGCCCGCAATAATACCTACAGCTTCTCCTAATTCCACCAAGTGACCTTGAGTAGGACTTTGACCATAACACAATCGACAGATCCAAGATGTATTCCTACAGGTAAAAGGAGTTCGTATAGATATTGGTTGTGTTTGAAAGGTTTTCAATCGATTGAAAAGTCCAATTCCAATATCTTGATTTCTAATGGCAATGCATCGTGAACCTCTGTATATATCGTCTGCTAATACACGACCAATTAATGTTTGTGTCCAACTACTTTCCGGCATCGTTTCATTCTGGGTATTTACTGAAATTCCTCGAATGGTACCACAATCTGTTCGACGTATAACAATATGTTGAACCACTTCAACAAGTCTACGTGTAAGATATCCAGCATCTGATGTTCGTACAGCAGTATCTACAACCCCTTTACGAGCTCCGTAGCAAGAAATTATATATTCTGTTAAAGATAGCCCTTCGCGTAAATTGCTTTGAATAGGTAAATCAATCATTTGTCCTTGTGGATCCGACATTAATCCTCTCATACCTACTAATTGGTGTACTTGAGATGCATTTCCTCTAGCTCCCGAAAAGGACATTATATGGACTGGATTAAAAGGATCGGTCATTCTAAAATTAGGATTCATTTCTTGTCGAAAATATTCACTTGTAGCATACCATATCTCAATGGATTGGCGTAATTTTTCTACTGCATGTACATTTCCATAATG
>NW_028196899.1:27500-49043 GCF_037176805.1 Vigna unguiculata
AGCTCCAATAGAAAAATATTGGAAGGGATAAATACTTCGAAGATGAACCTGTTCCCATGCAATCGTAAGAAATTCTTGACGATATCGGGCTGGAACAATCTGTTCCTCCTGAATATCTCGAGTAAGTGCTAAAGAATTTCCTGTTGCTACCCTATAGTATTCATCTATATTTGGTGATAAATAAAGCATGCGTATTCTTTTTGATCTTTCGGATATTTCAAAAAATGGACTTTCTATGGCCCCCCAAATACCAATCCTCGCATGAATTGCTAGAGATCCAATAAGTCCAACATTGATTCCTTCAGACGTGTCAATTGGACAAATGCGTCCATAGTGACTAGGGTGGATATCTCGTATCCGAAAACTCGCAGTTCGCCCCGTCAATCCTCCAGGGCCCAAATAACTCAATTTTCTCCCATGAACTATTTCCGTCAATGGATTAGTTTGATCCAAAACTTGAGATAATGGGTGTAATCCAAAAAAAGATTCATAAGTCGTTGTTAATGGAGTTGAAGTCACCAAATTCTGAGGAGTCGGTATCAATTTATGTCTAATTGCTCCACATATAGTTCCTCTAACCATATTTTCTAAACGAACCAGGGCCAATCCAAATTGATCTTGTAATAGATCTGCTACAGAACGAATACGTTTATTTTTCAAATGATTTATATCGTCAAGTAGAGCCATTCCAAATTTCATGCCAATCAAATGATCCGCAGCTGTCAATATATCTCGCGGTAACAAAAATGTATTGTTCTGGGGTATATCAAGATTAAGCTTTTGGTTGATATTTCGTCGACCAATTTTTCCTAATTCACATCTTTGTTGAAAAAATTTTTTTTGTAATTCTTTCCATAAAGATTCAGAAAATACCGGATCTCCGCCAACACAAGCAAATTGTCGATAAAACTCCAAAATGGCATTTTCTTTTGACCCAATTTTTTTTTTATCCTTATCATTTAGGAAAGACACGAAAATTTCAGGATAACAAACATTTTCTAGAATTTCGCTTAAATTCGAACCCATAGCTGATGATAGAACTAGAATAGATATTTTCTGTTTCCTACTCACACGAGCCCATATCCTTGCTTTTTTATCAATCTCTAATTCTAATCTACCCCCCCAGTCTGATATTATAGTGCCAGTATAGACCGGAATTCCGTTAGGGTCCAATTCTGAACGGTAATAGATACCAGGACTTTGCAATATTTGATTGATTACTATTCTGTATATTCCATTTACTATAGAAGTTCCCAGAGAATTCATTAGAGGAATATTTCCAACAAAAATAGTTTGTTTTTGTATATCTCTACTACTTTTCCAAATTAATCCCGCGGATATATATAATTCAGCAGAATATGTAAGTGATTCATATACAGCATCTTTTTCGTTTATCAAGGGTTCTAATAATTGATATGTTTCGGCAAATAATTGAAATTCAATTTCTTGATCTGTATCCTCAATTTTTGGAAACTTAAAAAGCCCTTCTGTTAAGCCCCGATCAATGAACCTACAAAACCCTTCAAATTGTATCTGATTCAATCCAGGTAGTGTAGACATTTCTTCATTTTCACTCCCAAGCATTTTCAATTTCCCCGTGAATTTTATCGAAAAATATTCCACGATTTGCTGTCATGCTTCATCAAATCACATGAATCCATTTAGCAATATTGGAATTTCTATTCTTTATACTGAATTACATGAAATCTTACCTAATCCCGTGTATCAAATATTTCTTAGTGTATGAAATACCTATTATGAAAAGAGAAAGAAATATTAGAATTTGATACTCAACTTCGAAGGAATTTGCAACAAAACAAACAGATAGAATCGAAAGTCTAATCTAAAAAAGGATTGGAAATTTCTACGGGCATTTCAATATTTTTTTTAGGAATCTAAAAAAATGCATTTCATTTCTATCATTATTATGATATTACATATTCAAATTCAATTGGATACAAAAAAAAATCCATTCGAAATTGTCAAGAAAAGATATATTTTGAAGTGAAGTATTTTGGAGAGAATTGGGGAGAATATGATTAGAGTATGTTATGTGTAATGTAATAAGGCTTGTATTTTTGAAACATGCATATATTTAACTGCAGCTATAGATCTGTCTCTAACTTTATTGCAGTCATATTTGTTCAGGATAACAAACACATAACATGTTGTGTGAATTTTTACAAATTTTCTATTGAAAATTGTAAAAAAAGAATAAGCACGATAATTTCTTGAAAATACCGTATAGTATTGGTATTCTATATCTATATAGATATGGATAAGATACTCGATTAGATAATATCTGTGTAACAGATCAAATTGATATTCTAGGGTTTACATATATTGAAAGTTGCTGTTATAATTAGAATGAACAAAGTTAAAAAAAAAAGCAATATTGATTGGTTATGTATCAATTTTTATTTTCTGATCTCATTAAGAAAAAAAAATTTCTATTCAAATATTCAAGAATAATTCATAAAAGAATAGTTAACGGTTGCGATTTGTCTCAAGATTGTTTTTCAATTTTTCAATAGAAAGAAAAGGGGGGAGTATTCTCAAAAACTTCATATCTATATTTTTATTGGCGGCATGGCCGAGTGGTAAGGCGGGGGACTGCAAATCCTTTTTCCCCAGTTCAAATCCGGGTGTCGCCTGATCGATAAGAAACTGTAAATGAAAGATTATATTACGTTTTTTTAGAAAACTTTTTTTCCAACAGAAGCAAGCGAGGGAAAAGGAGTCTTGAGAATTGCGTTTGATTCGAAATTATAAGCATCAGTAGCTTAAAAAATGTTGTAAATATTTTTGTCTCGAATTCAAGGAAAGATTCTAGTAGTGAAAAGGAATCCATAAATTTAGAAATGATAGTTCGTTCACTACACAACTATTGTAGTGTCTGTCTCCTGACTGGGTCTTTTATTAGATTGGATTAAGAATAAGTCGGATAGGAAAGTCCATTTTTAGGTAGAGAAAAGGCAGAAGAAAAACCTTCTATACAGACTAATTTAAAGTTTATGAGTGCTTCCACATTTTATCAATATTATTTATTTAGATCAATTCTATTTAATAGCTTTAATTTAGCTAATTCGCTTTCGTAATATTCAAAAAAAGTATTCTTTAGATTTTCATATTCTATATTCTAATAAAATTAAAAAGTTTTGATTCTAAAATCGAATAGAAAAGAAAAAAAGTTTTTTTAATTATTTTAGAGAACGAATTGGGAGACATTTAAGGGACTATTTCAAATAGAAAGAAGAGTATAAGTATGCAAATGAATCTGTCTTGATTCTTTTTTTATGAAATCCTTAAGGAAATGATAAAAGAGAAATCTTAATATTCCCACCTGGTAGTAACATTCATTGACTTATAACTTCCTATAATTTTTTTATGTTTAATGTTTTATGATTTTACTAAAAATAATCAAAAAAAACTTTTTAGATGTTCTAATAACTAATAAATAGAATGAATTCTTGTTTTTCGTGAATGATGTTAGCCCAGAATCCTTTTTTTGACTCTGTAATAGCAATTCCACTATTATAGTATAGTATTTTTAGCGAATAATACAAAAAAAAGAATAGAATAAAAAATTTGAAAAAATAATGAAATAGTTCCTTCATATTTATAGAGATAGGAGACAAAATTTACATGGATATAGTAAGTATTGCTTGGGCTGCTTTAATGGTAGTTTTTTCATTTTCCCTTTCCCTCGTAGTATGGGGAAGAAGTGGGCTATAGGGATACTAAAAATTGAGTTAAGGGATCCAAGTAACCTTGTTGATTTCTACCTGAATTTTTGAATTTCGAAACTATTGAATGAAAATATTTCATTTAAACTAATACTAATTAATTGAGTTCAAATAGAAAATCTATCTTGATTCTATTATATTTTAGTAGTGTAATGTATTCTATGTATCTTATAGGAATTGAAAATACTCTTTCAATCAAACAAATATTTTCATTATTCCCATATTCCTATTTTGAGAAAAACAAGGGAATCAAAAAGAAGAAGAAATGGATTCCTATTCCAATCAAATTTTTCTTAAAATTTCTATTTCGATGAACTGACGCTTAACCTGGTTATATAGATATATATATATATGGAAAATGGCGGACCGTGTAATAACCATTCCTGTTTTTTTACCCCCTTTTTTTCCTAAGATACCGGAATTGTTTGTAAAAAGAATCTGAAAAAAAAAATTGGACGCAATTCTCAGATAGTAGAAATCAAATTGATTTCTACTATCTGGATTACGCTGATTGTACGATCATTTTTTTAAATCATTCATAAAAATGAAGAAATCATATTTCAGTGAAATTAGTCACTTTTACTTACCGTTTTTACATAAATTATAAGTAAAAAAGCAGTAGGAACTAGAATAAACAGTGCAGTAGCAATAAATGCGAGAATATTTACTTCCATAATCTTTATTATGTTCTATTTCTCTTAAATTTCTAAAAAAAAAATTCGGGATTTAATCCCATAGAAATGTTCAATCTTTCAACAATGGTATAAATTGGATTTCAATGATATCAAATCGGATCAATATCATGAATCACAAAATCTGAGCTATCAAATCAACTCATGAAATAGTATAACATAGGAAGATCTTTTATCCATACTAAATAAAACAAAAAAACATTTATTCTTGATGAAAGTCCAAAATCCCTTTCCTTCCTTTTTCGGCGAAACAAATGAAAAAGCAGGGGGGGGCCCCAAATAAAATTTTGTTTATCAATTTGATTCCCTACAAATACACAAAAAAGGAATTTATTTTTTATTTTTTTGGATTTATATCCAACGGGATTGACGGGGCTCGAACCCGCAGCTTCCGCCTTGACAGGGCGGTGCTCTGACCAATTGAACTACAATCCCAGGGAAAGGGGTGTACTGTATAAATATTTTTACGGACCGTTTCTGTCAAACCTTTTCTTTTTCTATTTCGGATTCGAACCTTTTTGTTGTAAATGAAAAAAGCGCATTTTTTTATATATTGATATGTATATCGATATCCACTTTAGTGAGATCGACACAAATTACTCGTAATCCGTTTCTTATTCTTATTCTATTAACAAATCGATTGAAAATTGAATCAATGAAAAAAAAATATTTTTTTTTTCAATTTTTCCTTATATTTTCTACTTACAGATCTTGACATGAATACCGATTATTAACAAGATTTTGAATTTGTGGAAAGAAATATGGAATACAGAAAAAAAAGAAATAACCTTAGATATGTTTAATATTTTGATTCTTCCGTATCATAGCACATCAGTCATTTCCAGAGAACTATAAATGGGTTATAGAATTTCATAGTGGATCGGCAAATTCTTGGGCCGAGCTGGATTTGAACCAGCGTAGACATATTGCCAACGAATTTACAGTCCGTCCCCATTAACCGCTCGGGCATCGACCCAGCACAATAGGAAGAATACATTTCAGTTTTTATTGAAAATTTTTGATCAACTTCCTTTCGTAACACCCTACCCCCAGGGGAAGTCGAATCCCCGCTGCCTCCTTGAAAGAGAGATGTCCTGAACCACTAGACGATGGGGGCATACTTGCCCGACCGCCATTATACTACGTTCATAGTATGAACAGTTTTTTGCAATTGTCAATATAATGATATGATTCGATAAAAAAAAATATTTTTCGTTCTTTCATAATTCCATAGAAATTTTTTATTAATCATTTATATTTCTAAATTTTTTTATTCCAGTCATAATAAGAAAAAAAAAGAAGTAATGTTCCAATAAAGAGAAAATTCTTCACAGGAATGATTCGTTTGTTGCAAAGGACGAGAGGTTAAAACTTCATTTCTATCATTTATTACTAATACTAAGATTCGATAGGTAGATTTATATCTAATACTAAGAAAAAAAACTTTGGAAAATAGAATTTTTCAATAAAAAAATAAAAATTTGGTTTAGGGACAGAACATATTGAATCCATTTTATCAATGATTCGATTTTATCAATGTTTCGATGAAATATTTTATTTTGTGAGTACATTTATGTATCAATAAAAAGAATTTAGTGTTATGATTAGAATGACTTCAAGAATCCATTTTGAAATAATATATTTGATATGGATCAAATCCAATCTTAATCAATTCTTTTTTTTAACTATATTCTATTCACTAGGTAAATCCAATTTTTTGTTCTTTGATGAGTCATTATACAAATAATAGATATTGATGTACAAGTATTCTAATCCCATTTATATCATTTAATTTATATAATTTATATAAATTTATAGAAATAATTTATATAAATTTATAGAATAAGTATACACAGTAACAAATATATGTACTAGTCATGCTAGTTCCTTATTTAGAAATTGAAAGAAAGAAAAAGGGCCCTTTTAACTCAGTGGTAGAGTAACGCCATGGTAAGGCGTAAGTCATCGGTTCAAATCCGATAAGGGGCTTTTTACTTTTTTTTTCAAAAGCAATAGTCTTTCTATTTGAAGGAAGAATAAAAAGATTCTTGATATTTTGAAAAAGTTTCTATTTGTAATAAAAAAGAAAAAGTGTAAAATTCAATAATGGAAAAATAAAAAAAAGTAAGTGGACCTAACCCGTTGAATTATATTTATATCTACTATTCTGATATTCAAATTTGATAAAGATTCAATTCGAACAATTTTTTTTCTTTTTAAGACTTTTTTCGTTTAGACTCCCTAAGAATCTCTGAATATTTCCAATGAAATCTTCTTGTTTCTGAACTAAGAAAAAAGGTTATGCCTTTTCTTTACTCAGAAGGGCCTTAATACGAATTTCAAGTTCCACCAAACAAGTTTTTTTAAAATTAAAATGAAACATATTTTTTTCCATAAATTTCTATTATTTCTATAAGATTAGATAGAATCTTATAGAAATAATAGAAAAATACATTAAATTATGTCTTCACATATCAAATAGTTTCTTTTCATATCGATGTGTACGATATTTTTCCAGCAATTCATATATATGAGACAAAAACTTTCATTTACAGTTTTTTCTTTTTATTATAGTATTTATAAAAAAAAATGAAATACTAAAGAAAAAACTGTAAATGAAATAGAAATTTAGAAAACCTATGATCCTACAGTAGTTTCCTAGACAAAATAGAAGTCAATTCACAACCAAACTTCAAGAATAAGTTTCTTTGATGAAAGGAGAGAAATATGTCTGAAGATCCGCTAGGTATAAGAAGTGAAACAGGGGATCATTTGTTTCTTGAACAGTTCTGAAAAAAAAATTTCTATCGGATTTTGGAGTCATAGCAGATTTTATGATTGATGACTTGGAAGATTTTTAAGAATAGATAAGGAATAACCACATCGAGTTCATGGATTTGCCCTAGATATCAATAGACCCATAAATGATTTTTTATTCGAAACCGATTAGAAAACAAGGGAAAGTATACTTATATATTCTATATATATATAGAGAGAGAAATGAATAGAGATAAATGATCAAGGTCCGTCCCATCTCTGAAAATGCTCTATGAGGTGTTGGGAAATGGTTGAAGTAGTTGAATAGGAGGATCGCTATGACTATAGCTCTTGGTAAATTTACCAAAGATGAAAATGATTTATTTGATATTATGGATGACTGGTTGCGGAGGGACCGTTTCGTTTTTGTGGGTTGGTCCGGTCTATTACTCTTTCCTTGCGCCTATTTCGCCTTGGGGGGTTGGTTTACAGGTACGACCTTTGTAACTTCATGGTATACTCACGGCTTGGCAAGTTCTTATTTAGAAGGCTGCAACTTCTTAACCGCTGCAGTTTCCACTCCCGCTAATAGTTTAGCACACTCTTTGTTGTTACTGTGGGGTCCTGAAGCACAGGGAGATTTTACCCGTTGGTGTCAGTTAGGCGGTCTGTGGACTTTTGTTGCTCTCCACGGTGCTTTCGGATTAATAGGTTTCATGTTACGTCAATTTGAACTTGCTCGATCTGTTCAATTGCGACCTTATAATGCAATCGCATTCTCAGGTCCAATTGCTGTTTTTGTTTCTGTATTCCTTATTTATCCACTGGGTCAGTCTGGTTGGTTCTTTGCTCCAAGTTTTGGTGTAGCAGCTATATTTCGATTCATCCTCTTTTTCCAAGGATTTCATAATTGGACATTAAACCCATTTCATATGATGGGAGTTGCTGGTGTATTGGGCGCTGCACTACTATGCGCTATTCATGGTGCAACCGTAGAAAATACTTTATTTGAAGATGGTGATGGCGCAAATACATTCCGTGCTTTTAACCCAACCCAAGCTGAAGAAACTTATTCAATGGTTACTGCTAATCGCTTTTGGTCCCAAATCTTTGGGGTTGCTTTTTCCAATAAACGTTGGTTACATTTCTTTATGTTATTTGTACCAGTAACTGGTTTATGGATGAGTGCTCTTGGGGTAGTCGGTTTGGCCCTGAACCTACGTGCTTATGACTTCGTTTCTCAAGAAATCCGCGCAGCGGAAGATCCTGAATTTGAGACTTTCTACACAAAAAATATTCTCTTAAACGAAGGTATTCGTGCGTGGATGGCAGCTCAAGATCAGCCTCATGAAAACCTTATATTCCCTGAGGAGGTTCTACCACGTGGAAACGCTCTTTAATGGAACTTTAGCTTTAACTGGTCGTGACCAGGAAACTACCGGTTTCGCTTGGTGGGCCGGGAATGCCCGACTTATCAATTTATCTGGTAAACTATTAGGGGCCCATGTAGCCCATGCTGGATTAATAGTATTCTGGGCCGGAGCAATGAACCTTTTTGAAGTGGCTCATTTCGTACCCGAGAAGCCCATGTATGAACAAGGTTTAATTTTGCTTCCCCACCTAGCTACTCTAGGTTGGGGAGTAGGTCCTGGGGGGGAAGTTATAGACACTTTTCCATACTTTGTGTCTGGAGTACTTCACTTAATTTCCTCTGCAGTATTGGGCTTTGGCGGTATTTATCATGCACTTCTGGGACCTGAGACTCTTGAAGAATCTTTTCCGTTCTTCGGTTATGTATGGAAAGATAGAAATAAAATGACTACAATTTTGGGTATTCACTTAATCTTGTTAGGTATAGGTGCTTTTCTTCTAGTATTCAAGGCTCTTTATTTTGGAGGTATATATGATACATGGGCTCCGGGGGGGGGAGATGTAAGAAAAATAACCAATTTGACCCTTAGTCCAAGTATTCTATTTGGATATTTATTAAAATCGCCTTTTGGGGGCGAAGGGTGGATTGTTAGTGTGGACGATTTGGAAGATATTATTGGAGGGCATGTATGGTTGGGTTCCATTTGTATACTTGGTGGAATCTGGCATATCTTAACCAAACCCTTTGCATGGGCTCGGCGTGCACTTGTATGGTCTGGAGAAGCTTACTTATCTTATAGTTTAGGTGCTTTATCTGTTTTTGGTTTTATTGCTTGTTGCTTTGTCTGGTTTAATAATACCGCTTATCCTAGTGAGTTTTATGGGCCCACTGGTCCAGAAGCTTCTCAAGCTCAAGCATTTACTTTTCTAGTTAGAGACCAACGTCTTGGGGCTAATGTAGGATCTGCTCAAGGACCTACAGGTTTAGGTAAATATCTAATGCGTTCCCCGACTGGAGAAGTTATTTTTGGCGGAGAAACTATGCGTTTTTGGGATTTGCGTGCTCCTTGGTTAGAACCTCTAAGGGGTCCTAATGGTTTAGACTTGAGTAGACTGAAAAAAGATATACAGCCTTGGCAAGAACGTCGTTCTGCGGAATATATGACTCATGCTCCTTTAGGTTCATTAAATTCCGTGGGTGGCGTAGCTACAGAGATTAATGCAGTCAATTATGTTTCTCCTAGAAGTTGGTTAGCTACTTCTCATTTTGTTCTAGGATTCTTTCTATTTGTAGGCCATTTATGGCACGCGGGAAGAGCTCGCGCAGCTGCCGCAGGATTTGAAAAAGGAATTGATCGCGATTTTGAACCTGTTCTTTCCATGACTCCTCTTAATTGAGACGTGAGATCCAATGAAGTAGAAATCCCTTTTTTTTACTATAAATATTTGGTTGAGTAGAGCGAGTCGTAAAGAAGAATTTATTTTCCTATTTTCTTAGTTTCTATCGAATCTTTTTTTCGGGATGTTGAGGATATATAGCCCAGTCCGAAAAAAAGATTCGATAGAAACTAAGAAAATAAACAAATCTATTCATCGAGAAAAAGGAGAGAGAGGGATTCGAACCCTCGATAATTCTTTGTTTCAAACTATACCGGTTTTCAAGACCGGGGCTATCAACCACTCAGCCATCTCTCCAAAAGCTAATATATATATTTTTTTATCTTTATTCCACTGAGTAGACCATGAGTATTTGAATTGATACCCTTTTATCGACCCATAGGAAAGATATTCAATGTGAATTTATTGGTTTAGTTTTCTATCGGTATGTATATAGGTACAAAATCCAGCATGCCTTTTTGTGAAGTAAAAAAACTATCCTCGATCCAAGCCTCAAAAGGGTTGATAATAAACAAAATCAATGAATTCATGATAAAACCCTTCTGCGTTTTTCCATTTACAAATTTTTTTTTCAATGAATATTAAGAAAGGCATCCAGGGGTTGAGGGATCAAATGGTAAAGTTCTTTTGTTGGTAAATTGGAGGATTAGAAACATGACTATTGCTTTCCAATTAGCTGTTTTTGCATTAATTGCTATTTCATTTATTTTATTGATTAGTGTACCTGTTGTATTTGCTTCTCCTGAAGGTTGGTCAAATAACAAAAATGTTCTATTTTCCGGTACATCATTATGGATTGGATTAGTGTTTCTAGTGGGTATTCTTAATTCTCTCATTTCTTGAAGTTCTTTTTATTCTAGATTAAAAATGAAATGACCCCTCCCTCAGAATTCTTTCGGATTGTCAGCCATAAAGGGAATAGATCAGTTCCTAAAAAAAAAAAAGAAAACTATAACACATTACATTCTAAGGGGGAGTAAACTTCTTCTATTGGAAAAATCTTATATCTTATACTTATATGGTGGTACATTGTGAAACTAAAAGAAATAAAATAGAAAAAATGAACTATAAAAATTTGAATTTCATTTGAATATTCTATTCATATTAATATGATATGAATAGAATATTCAAATGAAATACTATAAATCTATTTATACGTCGTCTAGTATTTAATAATATAGAATATCTATCTGTATCTCTATATAGATAAATATAATTTTTTATTAATAGGAACTTACTTTTTTAAGAAAAAAGTAAATCAAAATATTCGATAGAATGATAATTTCAATTCAATTATATAGATATATAGAAAAAAACCATATATAATAATAGAAATGTAATAATAGAAATGGGAATTCTTGATAAAAATGAATAGTAATAGAAAATATTTTATTTGGGAGACAATATCTATTATCTAAATTTCTTTTTCATTATCCCTATATCCCTATATAGAATATCAGGCCCATCTCTGTATAAATAGAATCGCATATCAAGTACAATGAAAACGCGGATATAGTCGAATGGTAAAATTTCTCTTTGCCAAGGAGAAGACGCGGGTTCGATTCCCGCTATCCGCCCTATGTATTTAATAGTCATAGTATGAAAAATGCCATAGAATTTACTGCGTATAATGCCCTTCTTCTTGAAACCTTGTTTTTTTATCAAATTCAAAAAGTTGCGGAGACGGGATTTGAACCCGTAACCTCAAGGTTATGAGCCTTGCGAGCTACCAAGTTGCTCTACTCCGCGATAAAGAAAAGAATTGATAACTAATGAACAAAAACAAAGATGGAATGCGTCCCTTTACCATATCTATATAAATAGAATAAACCATTTATACATAACGGTAAAGGGACCCTCCTATGATCGCTGATAATAAAATGAAAAAAATGAAGATAATTGGAAATCCTTACCAACTGGATCTTGTTGCACCCGGCAAGAAACATGCATGAACCATTTCCCGAAGTATGTGTCCAGATAATCCAAAGTCTCGATAATTAGCTCTCGGTCTTCCGGTCGAAAAACAACGTCGATGAAGACGTATAGGTGCACTATTACGCGGTAGTGATTCTAATTTTCCATGAATTTCCCATTTCTCACTTAACGACGGAACTTTGCTTATTTCTTTTTTTGAGGATCGGCGAATCAAATGATATTTCTGTTCCAATTTTTGTCTCTTCTTTTCCCTCTGAATAACACTTTTCCTTGCCATAATGGTTAATTTGCTATTAGCATCAATGATAGAAGTCGGATCCTAGATGTATAAGTGGCTTCTCTTCCCTATAGAAGGAAATGAGATTCTTGCCAGATATATATAATAAAGAATTCAATTAACCGAATTTGCCCGATGTAGAGGCAATTAAGAAGGCTGCATAAGTAAATATATAACCTACGGAAAAGTGGGCTAGTCCAACCAATCTTGCTTGCACAATGGAAAGAGCCACTGGTTTATCTCTCCATCGAATCAAATTAGCCAAAGGTGTACGTTCATGAGCCCATGCCAAAGTTTCAATCAATTCCTGCCAATATCCGCGCCAAGAAATTAAGAACATAAATCCAGTAGCCCAAACAAGATGTCCAAACAAGAACATCCATGCCCAGACTGATAAACTATTCATACCAAAAGGGTTATATCCATTGATAAGTTGTGAAGAGTTCAACCATAGATAATCTCTTAACCATCCCATCAAATAGGTAGAAGATTCATTAAACTGTGAAATATTACCCTGCCATAGTGTAATGTGTTTCCAATGCCAATAAAAAGTAACCCATCCAATGGTATTTAACATCCAGAAAACTGCCAAATAAAATGCGTCCCAAGCGGAAATATCACAAGTTCCGCCTCGTCCCGGGCCATCACAAGGAAAACTATAACCAAAATCTTTTTTATCAGGCATTAACTTAGAACCACGCGCATCCAAAGCACCTTTTACTAAAATCAAAGTAGTTGTATGTAAACCAAGAGCAATAGCATGATGAACCAAGAAGTCTCCAGGCCCTATTGTTAAGAATAGAGAATTACTATTCTCATTTACAGCGTTTAACCAACCAGGCAACCATATGCTTCGTCCCGCATTGAACGCCGGACTGTTCGTTGAAGATAAAAGTATATCGAACCCATAGGAAGTTTTACCATGAGCAGATTGTATCCATTGGGCAAATATAGGTTCAATCAAAATTTGTTTCTCCGGAGTACCAAAAGCAAGCATGACATCGTTATGGACATAAAGTCCCAGAGTATGGAACCCCAGAAAGAGGCTAGCCCAACTTAAGTGGGATATGATAGCTTCTTTATGGTCTAACATTCTTGCCAAGACATTATCTTGATTCTGCTCTGGATTATAATCTCTAATAAAAAAGATAGCTCCATGAGCAAAAGCCCCTGTCATAATGAAGCCTGCTATATATTGATGATGAGTATATAAGGCAGCTTGAGTAGTAAAGTCTTGCGCTATAAACGCATAAGCAGGTAAAGAGTACATGTGTTGTGCTACCAAGGAAGTAATAACCCCTAAAGAGGCTAGAGCAAGACCTAATTGAAAATGAATTGAATTATTGATTGTATCATAAAGACCCTTATGCCCACGCCCCAATCTACCCCCCGGAGGAGTATGTGCTTCTAAAAGATCTTTAATACTGTGACCAATCCCGAAATTAGTTCTATACATATGGCCAGCAACTAGAAAAATAAACGCAATAGCCAAATGATGGTGTGCAATATCAGTTAACCATAAACTTTGAGTTTGCGGATGAAATCCTCCGAGAAGTGTTAGAATAGCAGTTCCTGCTCCTTGAGGGGTACCAAATATATGATTATTGGAATCTGGGTTTTGAGCATAAAGATTCCACTGACCTGTAAAAAATGGACCTAATCCCTCGGGGTGCGGCAAGATATCTAATAAATTGTTCCATCGAACGGATTCCCCCCTGGACCCCGGAATAGCAACATGAACTAAATGCCCTGTCCAAGCCAAGGAACTTACTCCGAATAGTCCTGACAAATGATGATTGAGGCGGGATTCGGCATTTTTAAACCACGAAACACTCGGTTTCCATTTTGGTTGTAGGTGTAACCAACCTGCTATTAAAGATATAATAGAAAGTATTAATAGAAAAATAGCTCCAGTATAAAGATCCCCATTAGTACGTAAACCGATTGTATACCACCACTGATAAACACCAGAATAGGCTATATTAACAGGACCTAGAGCACCCCCTCGAGTAAAAGCTTCTACAGCTGGTTGACCAAAATGAGGATCCCAAATTGCATGAGCAATAGGTCTTACATGTAAAGGATCCTGTACCCATGTCTCAAAATTACCTTGCCAAGCTACATGAAAGAGATTCCCGGAAGTCCACAGAAAAATGATTGCTAATTGCCCGAAATGAGAAGCAAAAATATTCTGATAAAGACGTTCCTCAGTAATATCATCATGACTTTCGAAGTCATGTGCGGTAGCAATACCAAACCAAATACGACGAGTAGTGGGGTCTTGAGCTAAGCCTTGACTAAAGCTTGGAAATCTTAATGCCATAATGATTTTCAAATCCTCCTAGCTATTATCCTACTGCAATAATTCTTGCTAAGAAGAATGCCCATGTTGTGGCAATTCCACCTAGAAGGTAATGTGTTACTCCTACAGCACGTCCTTGTACAATGCTCAAGGCTCTGGGCTGAGTAGCAGGAGCAACTTTTAATTTATTATGAGCCCAAACAATGGATTCAATAAGTTCTTGCCAATAACCACGCCCGCTGAATAGAAACATTAAACTAAAAGCCCATACAAAATGTGCACCCAAGAAAAAAAGACCATATGCAGATAATGAAGAACCATAAGACTGAATTACCTGGGATGCCTGCGCCCATAAGAAATCACGAAGCCACCCATTAATGGTAATGGAACTCTGCGCAAAATTTCCTCCTGTGATATGAGTTACTATCCCTTGATCACTTATACTACCCCAAACATCTGACTGCATTTTCCAACTGAAATGGAATATAACTACGGAAATTGAATTGTACATCCAAAATAGTCCTAAGAAGACATGATCCCAAGCGGATACTTGGCATGTCCCCCCTCTTCCAGGTCCATCACAAGGGAAACGAAAACCTAGATTTGCTTTATCCGGTATCAATCGTGAACTACGAGCAAATAGAACACCCTTTAAGAGTATCAATACTGTTACATGAATTGTAAATGCATGAATATGATGGACCAAAAAATCCGCAGTTCCTAAAGGAATAGGTAACAAAGCAACTTTACCGCCCACTGCTACTAAATTTTCACCTCCCCAAGTCAAACTGGTACTTGTTGCTGCACCTGGGGCTGTTGTGCCAGGTGCTAAAGCGTGGGTATTTTGTATCCATTGAGCAAAGATCGGCTGTAATTGTATAGCAGTATCTGAAAACATATCTTGAGGGCGCCCTAATGCGCTCATGGTATCATTATGAATATACAAACCAAAACTGTGAAAACCTAAAAAGATACATACCCAGTTAAGATGTGATATGATTGAATCACGATGTCTAAGGACACGATCTAATAGATCGTTGTATCGAATAGTCGGATCATAATCTCTTACCATAAAAATCGCTGCATGCGCAGCAGCACCGACTATGAGAAATCCACCAATCCACATGTGATGTGTAAACAATGACAGTTGTGTACCATAGTCAGTAGCTAGGTATGGATAAGGAGGCATAGAATACATATGGTGAGCTACAACAATGGTCAAAGAGCCTAACATAGCTAGATTAATAGATAATTGAGCATGCCATGACGTTGTTAGAATCTCATATATACCTTTATGACCCTGGCCTGTAAATGGACCTTTATGTGCCTCTAAAATGTCTTTTATATTGTGACCAATACCCCAGTTGGTCCTATACATGTGACCCGCTATCAAGAAAAGAATTGCAATAGCTAAATGATGGTGTATAATATCGGTCAGCCATAAACCTCCAGTTACTGGATCTAATCCTCCACGAAAAGTAAGAAATTCTCCGTATTTTGACCAATTCAAGGTAAAAAATGGGGTTGCTCCCTCGGAAAAACTCGGATAAAGTTGAGCCAAAAGATCCCGATTTAGGATAAATTCATGAGGAAGTGGTATCTCTTTGGGATCTACTGCAGCATTTAGAAATTGGTTAATCGGTAAAGATACATGTATTTGATGTCCTGCCCAAGAAAGAGACCCCAACCCTAGGAGCCCTGTCAAATGGTGATTCAACATAGATTCTACATCTTGGAACCAAGCCAATTTTGGAGCAGCTTTGTGATAATGAAACCAACCAGCAAAAAGCATTAAGGCTGCAAAGACCAATGCACCAATTGCAGTACAATAGAGTTGTAATTCATTAGTTATTCCAGATGCTCTCCAAATCTGAAAAAAACCAGAGGTTATTTGTATTCCTCGGAACCCCCCCCCTACATCACCATTCAATATTTCTTGACCCACTATTGGCCAAACCACCTGAGCACTAGGCCTAATGTGAGTAGGATCACTTAACCATGCCTCATAATTGGAAAAACGAGCACCATGAAAATACATGCCACTCAGCCAAAGAAAGATGATAGAGAGTTGGCCAAAATGCGCACTAAAAACTTTTCGGGAAATCTCCTCTAAATCATTAGTATGGCTATCAAAATCATGAGCGTCAGCATGTAGGTTCCAGATCCAAGTAGTAGTATCTGGTCCCTTAGCTATTGTTCTTGAGAAATGACCAGGTTTTGCCCATTCCTCAAAAGAAGTTTTTATAGGATCCCTATCTACCAAAATTTTAACTTCTGGTTCCGGTGAACGAATAATCATTGAGTCCTCCTCTTTCCAGACAACACATACAAAGAGACCTGCCAACATAAAACAGAATTAGTGAACTTATTAGAGATGTTTCTATTGAGTTTTGTTCTCTCCTATCTCTCATGTATTGGATATCTTAGTAAATTTCATTTCTTTAGTTTTTCACTAGAACAATTATGATCTCGAAGTCAATTCGGGGCAAGTGTTCGAATCTATTATGACATAAGAGTGAGGCGCTCAACGGACCTATTTTAATCTTCTAAGACCTTTTTGGGAACTCTGAATGGAAGTTCAATAATTTTTCGTGCAGCCTAATCAAATGTATTCAGATTTTATTCTAATTCTATTCCTTAGATTTTATTTTTTTTTTTAGATAAAGTATAAGTATGTACTCTATTTCAAATTGAGCAGGCATTAGCATTCATTATTAGGCAATATACCTATATTTTATTTCTTTTTTTGAAGGTCTCTTTTCTTAATTTGATTGAATATTAGTTTAAATAACAGAAAAAAGGAGAAAATTATCTACTGTATCCACATCTCGTTTATTTCTATGAAATACTAGACAAAATCGAACAAAATTAGAAGGGATATATTTAAATTATGTGATTGGTCGTTCCTATAGAAATGATTTTTGAATTTGATAGGGACAAGAAACAAGAATTTATAACAATATATATTTATCTATCTATATCTTTATATAGATAGATAAATATATAAGAAAAAAAAGAAACAGAGTGTTCTTATTCAAAACGCCCTGTGATCTTCAACCAATTCTGTGCTGCAATATAATTACCGGGGGTGAGAGCTATAGCTTGTTTCCAATATTCAGCGGCTTGATTAAACCAAGACTCCGCAACTTCTGAGTCTCCCTGCCGAATGGCCTGTTCTCCTCGGTCGAAATAGGTGAGTCAATTCCTTTCCTTAGAACCGTACTTGAGAATTTCCTGACTCATACGGCTCAGTAGTCAATTCTTTTTTTGTTCTATTATCTTGAAGTTAACTAAAAGAAAAAAAGAAATTATTAATATGAGTTTCAAACTTTCATTTTTACTAATAAATAAAGAATTTCAAAGAATTTCATCTTTTTTTTTAGTTTTATCTTTTCTCCTACCTTCAGAAAAGGGAATCAAGCATTGGCATTAACGCCCTAATTCTAATTTTCTGAAAGGTAACTATCTCGATTTTATATATCATATACAAAAATATATGATAGATTCATTTCTATAGAATCTTGGTAAAAGTTTTTTCTTTCTTATCTTATAAGTTCTTATAAGTAAAGAGAAAATACTTTCTATCTTTGGGATTTGATACTACACCGCTGCTCAAAATACCAGGGGATCCTTTTTATTACATAAGTGGATTCCTGACTTCTTTATTTATCATGAGATAAGGAAGCAGTTTTTATTATATCGATTGAAAACCGTGTTAATTGATCCTTACGATGCTTCCTTTATCAATTAGATCTTTTATCCATAGAAAAAGAGGGTATCTAGACATATCGATTTCTTCATATTTTTACTTCTATGAAGTTTCTTTGCTACAGCTGATAAAAATCGTTGTTTTGAACGATATATATATGTAGAAAGCCTTTCTTATTTATAATTATTTATATTTCTATATTTCTTATATTAAAATTTGTGGATTTGCTTGTTCTTTTCTTTTTTCTTTCTATAGTGGAGATAGTCGCACGTAATGACAGATCACGGCCATATTATTAAAAGCTTGGGGTAAAAATGGGTTTCGTTCGAGCGCCCGAAAATAATATTCCAAAGCTTTAGTATGTTCTCCGTTACTTGTGTGAATAAGGCCTATGTTATAAAGTATATAACTTCGATCATAGGGATCAATTTCCAGTCGCATAGCCTCATAATAATTCTGTAAAGCTTCTGCATAATTTCCTTCAGATTGAGCTGACATCCGTTACGGTCGTCATTCGGTTCAAAGAATCTCCGCTCCAGAACTGTACGTGAGATTTTCATCTCATACGGCTCCCCCCTTATGTGTGTAATGAGAAAAATCCATCAAATCAAAAAATATTCCAGTATTCTCATTCTCAACTGAACAGAGCTAGTGTTTTTACAATAAATCTCTAGCCAACCTTCCTGTCAAAAATTATTTCTTAACATTAAGTATGTAGGTACTTGATAAAAAAAAATAAGAACTTCAACAATTTCTTTGTCCTCTACGCTGCTTAATTTCCTGGAATTAGTCACCTCAATAATCTTCGATGGTTCTATGGGTATCCAAAATATGAACGAGATGGATATTTATTGTCCCAACCATTCCTGTTAGTCCCAATCTCGATAAGCCATGGATATAGATAGATACAAAGTTTTCGTGTCCTTGATTCCCAAGCGTAGTGCTTCTTTCCCAATGTTGCCTATCAGTACTAGTAATTTGGGGTTGACCTAACCCCATAAGTATAGGTATAACCTTTCGCTTAATACTAGAAACCTAAAATTCAAGCATATAAGGCTTCATTAATCGAGGATACACGACAGAAGGAATTAATCCTTTTATTTACAAATTTCACCTTCAACACGCGTGGGGTTTTTCCATTCCATTTTTTTTTGACCGAAATCGGTCAAAAAAAATGGAATCAAATCACACCATCTCTGTAATAAGTGAATGCCCTTTTTTCTCCTGAAGTTGTCGGAATTATTCGTAATAAGATATTGGCTACAATTGAAAAGGTCTTATCTATAAAATTTTCATTTATCCGAGATCTAGGCATAGGTAGAAATCCATTCTATAATTTAATTAATCATGGTGTGAGAAATCAATCCCACAAATAAAGGAATTGTATAATTATAATACAGTGCGAAATAACGTAAAAATGAACTCATCAATCAAATTTGTTTATCCTAAGACCTTGTAGGAGGTTTTTTTTTAATTTTACTTTGTATTTTTATAGTTTGAATAGGTTTTATGCATTTATGAAAAATAGGATTGATTCACTATTCAACATTCAACCGGTTTCTGGGCATCATTATATAGGAGAGATGGCCGAGTGGTTCAAGGCGTAGCATTGGAACTGCTATGTAGGCTTTTTGTTTACCGGGGGTTCGAATCCCTCTCTTTCCGAATCTTTACCAAATTCATCAATATTACTCATCCCAATGCATACCATTATTTCATATTTCAAATTTGTTTGTTGATATGGACAACTTTATATTCCTCATTTTTCGGTAATACAAAAAATAGTGGATAACGGGTGGGCAAGGAATAAAAATTTTCGCATATCCATGTCTATGATATATGAATAGCAGAAAATCCTTGTAAAAAAAACTCTTGTTATTTTAGTTAAGTTTAAGTTTGACGAGAATAATATTCTACAACCAGTAATTCATTTATTTTCAAACCAACCCATTTATTATCTATTATTTGATTAATTAAACCTTTATATTGGAAAGGGTGAACAGTCAAATGATTTGGCAATTTCTCATGGGGGGCTGAATCAAAATAATTTTGAATAAGAGTTTTAGATTTTTGTTCATCCTTTGCTGTAATAATATCTTGAGGTTTACAACGATAACTTGGTATATCCACTATACGACCATTAACTAAAACATGTCTATGGTTTATAAATTGGCGGGCTTGAGGAATAGTCGCAGCCATACCCAATCGAAAAAGTATGTTATCCAAGCGCATTTCAAGTAGTTGTAATAAAACCTGACCAGTTGATCCTTTAGCTTTTCCGGAGATACGAACGTATTTAAGCAATTGTCGTTCTGTAAGACCATAATGAAAACGCAATTTTTGTTTTTCTTCTAAACGAATACGATATTGAGATTTTTTACTGAAGCGCAATTGATTTCGAAATTCGTTTTTGACTGTTGGCCTTTTACTAGTAAGTCCTGGTAAATATCCTAGACGACGTATTTTTTTGAAACGAGGTCCTCTGTAACGTGACATAAAAACTCCTTTTTTAAAATGAAAAATCTTATAAATCGAAATGAAAACTAAACGAAATGAAAAATATTATAGAATTCTAAATGAAGCGAAATCTACTAAAGTTTTATAGTACAAAGAAGAATTAGATGAATTTTATCAATATCCGAATTTATTGTATATAAAAGAATACAAAAAAGTAGGTTAATTTCTTGATTTCTTCCGCAGAGATCGAACTCTCCCAATTTTTTATTTCTAAAAAAGATATTATCAATTATGTAAAAAACAAATAGAGAAAAGCCGGTTATCGGATTCGAACCGATGACCATCGCATTACAAATGCGATGCTCTAACCTCTGAGCTAAACCGGCTAATGTAAACGAAATATACATATGCAGAAGAATTGAATGGGATCTTAGTTATCAATTTTTAGTTATTTATAACAAAATTCAAATTAATACAAACATCAAAAATAGAGAAAGAAAATATAGAAAATCAAACCCAATTTTTATTATTTCTATTATTTATTTTATCTGATAACATAAAGTGCAAGATAATAATTAATATTATATTAATATAATTTATTTAATATAATTTATTTCGATCTACTATTCTAGATATATATTATTAAATTGATTTCTTTCAAAAAGATTATTTATTAGTACTTAAAGTAAATTTGAATAAATATAAATTTTAGTAAATATTTATTAAGGAATTCCATATTTCTAAGTAAATGTCTAATTCTATATTATATTCAATTAAAAGAATGGTTTTTTTTAGCCACTAGATTCGTTTTAGTTATATAAATTGTATATGAATAAATGGATTGTTTATTTTCTTTTTTTTTTTAAGCAAAAACAAAAAAAAAAAAAGAATCGACCATT